>NC_090746.1:88251169-88263669 GCF_036898095.1 Palaemon carinicauda
AGGGCCTGTTGCACCACACACAACAGTACAGTATTCCCATGGAATCGTTCCTCCTGAGCTTTCCAGGCTTCCAGCCATCCTTCCAGACAACAGCCAGGGCCTGTTGCACCACATACAATAGTATAGTATTCCCATGGAATCGTTCCTCCTGAGCTTTCCAGGATTCCAGCCACGGTCTAGGTATCTCAACCGTGCTTCCAGCCATCCTTCCAGACAGCCATGGAAGACGAGGCGCGTTCCTCGGAGGTCACGCATCAATAATGGATGCTGACATTTCATGACGCTCGTTGTTAATCCTGCCTTCCCTCCATTGACATTTACTTAGACCTTTTCTCCAACATTTCCCCCAACCCCTCTCTCTCTCTTTCTCTTCTCCTTCCCCTCCTCCTCCCGCGGTTACCAAACTTCTCTGCTTGTAGCCTTCCCGGAGACCCACGCGCCTGTTGATCCACTGGCCAGCATTAGACGCCACTATAACGATTTTTTCCAGTTTCATATAAGCTTTTGTTTGAAGTAAAAAAACGGATCTATCTCTCTCTCTCTCTCTCTCTCTCTCTCTCTCTCTCTCTCTCTCTCTCTCTCTCTCTCAGCTGTAAAACTTGCTAACCTTACACTATATTACACAAATTCTTTCACGCAGAAAAAGAAAACGGATACATATCTATATAAAAAAAAAAAAAAAAATGATATTACTGATCAACAGTACCAATACAATTGGGAGTTGAATTCAGTGGCCTTAGTTACATCCTTCTTTTTTCATGACTTCATCATCCTTACTAGGAAAGTTAGATTAGTTAGTAACTAGTCTACTTACACCTTGGTATTCCTCCAAGATTCACACATCCTACAGTAAGAACATTGTTTTTAGGACATTAAGATTAAAAAGTGCTGTTAATGTTCCAGGGCTTCTCCGACTTAATCAGTATTGACCCATATCATTTTGCTATGATAGATTGGTTTCTCGGGAGCACTTACTGTTTAAAGGTTTAAAGACCACTCATGAATGGCAGAGGCAAGAGGGAGTGACATTGCCCTATCAAGCAGGATAATGCCCTAGAGACTGACCATATACATATGATCAGCGCCCAAGCCCTGTCTCCACCCAAGCTAGGATCAAGATGGGCTAGGCAATGGCTGCTGATGACTCAGCAGATAGACCTATAAGGCTCCCCCAAAGCCCCCATCCTTAGCTCACAAGGATGATGAGGCTGCAGTGACCAAAGAAACTTCTTCAGGTACCACACCAGTCTTGCATTGACCATCTTCTCTATGATCTTATATAAACAAGATGTCAATGCAATTAATCGATAGTTTGCTGATAAAATCTATCCTTACTGATTTTTAAAAATGCCACAATAATGACTAGTTCCCAAACACTTGGATAACTATAATCATACCATATTCTGTTAATAATGCTTAAGATGAATAACTTAGTATTAACGGGTAAAGGTTTATTCATTGCATATGGAATTCCATTAGGGCCAGGACTGTATTATTGCATGTAGCAAGTGTGGAATCGAATTACCTTTCGGTAAAAGGAGCATTAAAAGATTCATCAATTTATGTTGTAAAATTTAACAGTTTCATTCTCTAATGCTTCTATACTGGTGATCAAGAGTTGCTTCACACTGGCACGATACATTGGGGAAATGTTCATCCATAGCATTGCTAACTTCAAGTACTCCAGTTATGTGCTGACAGTTCAGCTTCAACACTGCTATCTTTTTTACTTTCCACCATACAGATGGAGATGTTCTACAATTAATTGAGAAAACATAAGATATCCAAGACTGGCTTCTTTCATTGCATGACGGAATTGTGTTCTAAAGTTCTTGTATATTATTAAATTCTCCTCTATACGGCATCTATGCAATTAAGTCAACGATTTTCTTTTAGCTCTGTGCAGGGCAATTAGTTCTGAAGACCACCAAGGGACTGGTTGTCGTTTGAATAACAATGCGGTTTTTGGAATTGAATTGACTCCTGCTATATGAAGAGTTCCATTCAGTAAGTCTATGGCATAATCTACACTTTCAGACTGTTCAACATTCCCTTCCATTTCGAGTAGTTCCTTTAGTCTATTCCTGACCGCCTTGTCAAGGTTCCATCGTGGCAATCTCTGTAATGGTGGATTATTGTTGTTTATAATAATTGGTACCTGATCACTAGAATGCCAATCAGTTAGAGTTTGCAATTGAAAGATCACTGCATAACAAGGTACCTGTATGAACATGGAAGTGCATGGGCTTTCCTGTATTAATGAGTCTCACATCTTCATTTTCCACAATTGATGGTATAATGTTGCGCCCTTATGTTTGCTTAAAACATTGCTCAATAAAGGATGACTACCATTCAAATCTCCCAGTAGGAGAAAATGTTGAGGGAGTTGTTGAATCACTTCTACTAAATTGTCATACAAGATGTTGTATTTTCTCGTTGTATCAATTTGTGCAACCACTGCCTGCAGAGTGGTATGAATGGACAAAGATATTTGGGGAACATCTCAACGAACGTATATAAGACTCTGCTTTTTTATCATATGGTGTCCTATAGGTAATATATTCTCGAGGACAAGGATTATTAGCATCGAACTTGCTCTCCTGCAGACATACAATTATGGAGGAGTGCACATGAATGAGGAGTTTAAGTCCTTTATATTTTGCCCTTAGACCCTGACAATTCCATTGCAAAATGGAGGAAAAAACTATAGTTTATTTTCTGGAAGACGCCTTAGTTGAAGTCTTCCCATTTTTTTTTATCTAACATGACTTCCCATTCGCTTCTTCAAAGAGGATCTTGATAAATTGGGTTTTTAATTTTTCTTTTTCTTTGTCTTTTTTTTGTTGAAAGAATGGTGGACGTCAACTTAAATTTTCGATTGATTAAAGTTCTCCTCTGGTTGATATAAAACATCAGACAAAACATTACATCTATGTGATGTCATCACTTTCATATTCCTTATGAAGTTACATGCATCTCTTTTTTTCCGATTGAGAGGTAGTGAACTACCAGGATTTAGCACCTTCCCCACTACAGGTTTTAAGTGGAACGTCCATCAAATCCAGCAAGGACATGACCTGGGAGAGGTTTGTACTGTTGTTTGTAATGGGGAACGAAGGGTGTGCAGGGATGGGCAACGTCCCACTTATACACCGTGGCAAAGCCTCAGGATGCAATATACTTGCCTCGCCATGTAGCATTTGATCATTAAATTATGCATTTCAGGTAGTTCCTGGATGCCTCTGCGATCCACAACTTTAATTAGCAAGCCATCACCAAAGCCTCCAGCCAGTATGACGAATAGGTTTTCCTCAAGCTGCAATTATACTGTCAGGTAACTGCAGATGAAGCTGGAAACTGCTGATTTGTTTTTAGTGTTCTTTAGGAACTTCCTGAGGTTTGGGACAGGATGCTGTGCATCGATGACATATCCATGTGTTGTATCTCCACCAATTCGACGTCCTCTTTCAAGGTGTTTGATAGAGTGGTTTATCATACCTGTCAAAATTTATGTTACTAATACCACACCTTGGTCACTAGCAAGCAGTGACTGAATTTTTCATTATGCTACATCCAAGATCATGAAATATGTCAAACTGTCCTTCATCCAGGGCCTGAATTAATGCCATTCCATCAGTGACATATGCGATATTTTAGGTCAAGAGAGTTCGACTATCTGGACTTCCTCGCTATTAGCTTTTAACTTCTTCGCCAGATCAGCTGTGTTGGTTTTTTTTTTCACATGTTCCCGTAATTGTTGAAGAGGGATGGTGGTATATATATATATATATATATATATATATATATATATATATATATATATATATATATATATTGATAAATTTTGCACATTTAAATGTGTTTTTCAAATTTGAATATATATATATATATATATATATATATATATATATATATATATATATATATATATATGATAAATTTTGAACATTTCAACGTGTTTCTCAAATTTGAAATATGAAACACACGTTTAAATGTGCAAAATCTATCATTAATCGATTGCCAAGTCCCAAACCTACCAATTAGCTACGATTGTGAAGATGGGTTGATTTCAATTCTAAAGTACAAAAATCCTGAATTCGACAGGTATTTGTACAGAAGAATTGTCATTGACTTTTCTCTTTCTTCGTGGCTGAGTGGTATTGTCAATGTCATACAAATATCCTGGACCAGGGATCGAAACCCGGCAGGTCAGATACTATAGTCTTTGAGTGATTTCGCCTGGGGCTCTGATCCCGAGGTCGTTAAGAGAATCCAGACTTTAATGTATCAATATATACGGCTTATTTGAAATATGTATATATATATATATATATATATATATATAAACTTCTTTCCCACTGTTATCCCTGTAAGTAAAGAAATGGACTTGGGTATGACGTATACTGAGAATGATAGACAATAGATCGGCATTAAGACTAACAGAATGGGTCAATAGAGATTGCAAAAGAAGCAGAGGAGGAAAGATAATCCGATGGATTGATGAACTACGAAAATTTGCGGGTATAAACTGTCATAGACAGACCATAAACAAATGCGGGTGGAAGGACATGTCTGAGGCTTTTGTCATGCAGTGGACTAGTAATTGCTGATGATGATGATGACTATAATATATATATATATATATATATATATATATGTGTGTGTGTGTGTGTGTGTGTGTGTGTGTGTGCGCGCGCGCGTGTAGGAATTAACAATAATGGGGAATACCTTAACAACATGAGATTTGCAGATAACATAGTTCTGCTTAGTGAATTAGGGGGCGAACTACAAAAGATATTAGAAGATTTGAATAGAGAAAGCAGAAATGTGGGACTGAAAATGAATATGAGTAGAACTGAGATAATGTTCAATGAAAATCCAAAGAAATAACAAATAAGGGCTATGGACAAATCTCGAGCAATTGTCAATGAATATATGTTCTTAAGACAGGTGGTTAGTGTTTCCACAGTATATGAGATCGGAATTAAAAGAAGGATGGGATGGAGCGCTTTTGGTAAACAAAATTAGATTATTAAAAGTAAAATGCCACTTTCTTTAAAAAGAAAAGTTTAATCACATGGTTCCACTAGTATTAGCTTATGCACCAGAAACTTGGAGCCTTACTAACATAAGCTAGTTATAACTCAAAGTGTAATGGAAAGACTAATGATGGGAATAAAGGGTACTTGACCCTTGCACGCATTCGTGGCACGCATTGGCACGCATTGATGCGCGAACTCGCGTGAACGAGCCGTGAAAATGTCGTGAACAGTGCGGGAACTCGCGTGCCAGAGCGTACCAATGCGTGCCATGCGTGCCCAAAACTTTGAAATGTTTAAAGTTTGTGGCACGCATTGGCACGCACAAAATGGCCGTGAAATAGTCGTGAACGATGCGCCAACTGGAGTGAACTGGAGTGAACAGTGCGGGAACTTGCGTGAACTGGAGTGAACGATGCGGGAAGTGGCGTGAACTTTATAATGAAGAGAAACAAAAAGGAAACGAAAAAATTAATGAAAAGGAAAGAAAAATAAACCTAATAAATTTTTATATTTGTTGTTTTAATGTGAAAAAAAATGATATCTTATTTCAAACTATTTCTATAACTTTATAATGAAGAGAAACAAAAAGGAAACGAAAAAAATTAATGAAAAGGAAAGAAAAATAAACCTAATAAATTTTTATATTTGCTGTTTTAATGTGAAAAAAATTATATCTTATTTCAAACTATTTCTATAACTTTATAATGAAGAGAAACAAAAAGGAATCGAAAAAATTAATGAAAAGGAAAGAAAAATAAACCTAATAAATTTTTATATTTGCTGTTTGAATGTAAAAATAAAATGATGTCTTATTTCAAACTATTTCTATAACTTTATAATGAAGAGAAACAAAAAGGAAACGAAAAAATTAATGAAAAGGAAAGAAAAATATAAACCTAATAATTGTTTACATTTGCTGTTTGAATGTAAAAATAAAATGATGTCTTATATCATGCACACACTCATTTTCCTCTATTACCAATCAAGACCCAAAACTTTTGTTTTAAATAAAAATGAACTGAAAAATAAACCCAAGAAATTTTTAAGTTTGCTGTTTGAATGTAAAAATAAAATGATGATTTATTTCATCAACATACTTATTCTTCTTTATTACCTTAAAATGAAGAGCAAAACAAATTTTTTCTGTTTGCTGTTTTAATGTAAAAATAAAATGATTTCTTATTTCAACACACTTTTTTCTCTATTACCTTAAAATCAACAGCCTAAAAACTTTTCATGTTTGCTGCTTTTAATGTTAAAATAAAATGCTTTCTAAATACTTGTACATATTTTATGTCTGCTATTTATATGTAAATCAAATGCTTTCTTATTGAAACAAAAATAAAGGGCAACAAAAAATACAAACAAAAAAGATACGTTTCTTCTCCTCAATGCAATGGTGTCTCTGACAGAAAGCATTGTTGTCTCTTCCGAAGCCAATCCAAGAATGTCCTCGGGTTGGAGAAGCCCCGTTTTTATATGGAGTGGCCAATTCGTGAACTGGTGTGAACTGGCGTGAACGATGCGGAAACGATGCGGAATGATGAGCGAACTCGCGTGAACGTGTCGTGAACTTCTCGTGAACTACGCGTGCCAATTCGTGCCATCGCGTGAACGTCGCGTGAACGATGCGCGAAGTGGAGTGAACTGGTCGTGAACAGTGCGGGAAAAACACCAGTGCGTGCCACAAAGTGGCACGCACTTGCAATCAATCAATGTGTGCCAGTGCGTGGCAAAAATGCGCGCAAGTGTCAGGTAGGCTTAACACTACGAGACAGAGAAAGACCTACGTGGATACGAGAACAAACTAAAGTAGGAGATATTCTAACTACATGGGCAGGACGTATAACGAGAATGACAGTTAATAGATGGACAATAAGAATAACAGAGTGGGTCCCTAGAGATTGCAAAAGAAGTAAGGGAAGGAAGAGAAGACGATGGACTGACGAACGAAGAAAATGTGCAGGTATAAATTATCATAAAAAGACCATAAATAGATGCGAGCGAGTGGAAGGACATGTCTGAGGCCTTTGTTCTGAAGTAGAGTAGTGATGGTTGATGATGATAGTGATATATATATATATATATATATATATATATATATATATATATATATATATATATATATATACATGGACCTGCCTTTCTCTATAGCCTATATAGTTACATTATTATTTCGTATCGGATCTATTCACGTAATATGTGAATTTTTATAAAGTTCAAAATTCTCAAATTACTTGCAAATTCTCTTACATTTCTATATAGGCTACGGTCCAAACTATAACAACAAAATCAACAATAATAACGATAATGATAAAAAATAACTGACAATAACGAATGTTAATTCTGGGAGATTTCATGCTTGGTATTGATTGTAATTTTCGTTCTTTCCCACGCATGCGCTGACATACAGGTAGCCTTTACCTTTGAGCGGCCAACGAAGTTAAATTCGATTCGTGACCTTTGAAGTTCATCTTCGAAAAATGCTGTTTAGGTACACGTGGACATTGGAAATATACCGGTTCGGGGCAGACCGGCGATGCTCTTTTGGTTTGTGTAACAATACATATTCTTGAGGCCAATTGCCGTTGAGTATATTCATTTCTTCTTTATCCTAGAGACTTAATCATTACAAGAAAAACGTGGTAAGGGGTATTTGGTTAAAACTTCGTCTGCGAGACAGAAATTACCATTAGAATCATGGTAAGGGGTATTTGGTTAAAACTTGGTCTGCGAGACAGATATTACCATTAGAATCATGGTAAGGGGTATTTGGTTAAAACTTCGTCTGCGAGACAGAAATTACCATTAGAATAAAAAGTTGATTTTGACATTTTTTACAGGGACGCACCCTGGATATTACTATCATTCAAGGCATCTCCCACTTTCCATTAACTGTCTTGTAACCCTAATAAAAATAATCTGTTGACATGAATAGGCCTATATATAATGTTTTTTTTATATATATAAATCTTGCCGTGGGGACTATTCTGACGGTTCCTGGTTCCTAACTGCTCACAGAAAGGCGCAAAGCTTCTAAGCTTATACTTATTATTGTAATAAAGTTTATTAAGCTTATTATACTTATTATTGTAATTAACCTGTACCATAACAAATTTAATAATGAAATTCTTAATTTTCACTTTTATCCCATTCTCCCTTGAAATCAGTTTGGATAACACCTTGCTATCATCAGCTGGCTAATCAAAATTTTTTATTCAAGTGTTCTTGGTAGCCTACTACTCAGGAAGTACTAAACATTGCTACGTAAGATCACAAAGGCGAATGCTGACGTGATAAAGGTCTATAATGAGATACCTTATATAAAAGGGCATCATATCTGGAGACGTTTCACCCGAATTCTGATTCCCAAAAGCACGGGCCTTGGACTGTGACAAATCTCTCCTTCGGTTGGCGAAGATCTCATGATCCCATAAAGATTTAGAAATACAACGAAAAGAAACTAGGAAAAACGGTAGAAAAGTGAATTTCCTCCTAACTCACATAGGCCTATTTAAAATGAAAAGAGTTCCTATGATGGATTCTTTCAAAATCTGCTAAGAAATTATCTTCTGCCACATCTCAAGGAGTCATGTGCTCAGAGAATACTAATCTACTGTGGTGCTTATTATACAACACGTGGTCAGTCATTTGTTTCACAAATCTGGAATGTATTCGAGAAGGCTTGTCCCTCTTTTTTCAACATGAGTACCGTTGCTTCCAGAAGAACTATTGATTGGCTCACCCGTGTGTTGTGGTCTTTCTCCCGAAAACCGCAGGGTCACCGAAATGCCAACATGAAATTTTTATCGAGTCGAAACTACGATTTCTCTTCGTAGAGAGTCGGCAGCATCCCCAATAATCAGTCTTCTATAATGTAAAGAAATCGAAATCATCGTTGTCCGTGCGCTTGCACATTGGCATTGCTCGTCTGGGGATCGCTTTCTTTGTCATTGGTGCGCGAAATGGTCATGGCGATCCCTATTGGCTAGAATGCGACCGCAAGTCACGCCCACCTTAATTATTCACTCGGACGGAGAGCGGGCGAGAATGTCATTGGTTGCGGGAAATGTCATCGTCTGGGATGAATTATTCGGTCACTGTTATTCCACAGCAGCTGTTTTGGTGCTGGCGATGATATCTGCAATGATCTGTCTGTCTCTCTCGAAATAGTTCGTTCACGAGAAAAGACCTGAATAAAAACTAGAGTACAAATTGTTATTTACTAAAGAAAAGAAAATAAAAATTCATTAATAGGCTAAGTAAAATTATTTAAATTTGGAGTTATTTTGATGATAAATAGAAAAAAAGTAATAGAATAAAAAAGATAAGAGAAACAAGCATTCACATTCACAACACACCGATCTTGAATTAATTAAAGCATATCATCAACACCACTGGAATTCAGATAACCTTACGGATAACTCGCAAGGTCTGCCACCTTTCCTTAACTAATAATTTTTACTTATGCCATGTCAATAATATGGCAAAACATCGCGCCTTCATTAACTTTAAAACATAGCATCAATAGTAATGATGATGACAATGGCAAGCTCTTTGCCTCTATGTTACAATAAAAACTTTAACCCATTATTATTTTTTGCATAATCAGATGCAGGTGACTGTTATTGTCGCAACTCTAGTACAGGATAAAAGTCAGTCAATCATTCTTGCGTAATCGAGTCACAGACTTCAGTTCTGCAATAATTGCATTTGTTACACTAATCAGAGAGAGAGAGAGAGAGAGAGAGAGAGAGAGAGAGAGAGAGAGAGAGAGAGAGAGAGAGAGAGAATGTGTATTCCCTTAGCAAAATCGACATTAATTCTAAGTTATCCTTTCTTAGAAGATTATTAACTTCACCTAATCTCCCGGACGGAGCCTTACAGTCAGCCATGCTCTATGATTGAAATCACTCATGAATTATCAAATCATTTAATCATAATACTTCATTAGTAATGCGTAACACATCCTTCCTTGATTACATCCCTCCGATTATAATATCACATGACATCCACAAGTGTTTGCCTCTCAAGTGATAGCCTACATCGCGTCATCTGACCGTAACGAATTCCTGATTCAAATTTCAAGATGAAGTGAGATCTTGTCTTATGTTGATTGGTTGGTTTTAGTAGTTTATTATTATTATTATTATTATTATAAAGCCATTTTGTCTGCAAGGGCTCTTGCTAATAGAGCTGTCCATATGTAGGCTACTAGCGTTCTCGTATGAAAACGTGCTCGTTAGAACAGTAGGCCTACACGTGTACAGGTTTTCTCGTAAGAAAACTTGCTTGTTAGACCAGTACGCCTACATGTGTACAGGTTTTCTCGTATGAAAACTTTCTTATTAGACCAGTAGGCCTTCATGTGTACAGGTTTTCTCTTATGAAAACTTGCTTGTTAAACCAGTAGGCCTACATGTGTACAGGTTTTCTCGTATGAAGACTTACTTGTTACACCTGTAGGCCTACATGTGTACAGGTTTTGTCGTATGAAAACATGCTTGTTACACCAGTAGGCCTACATGTGTATTACAGGTTTTCTCATATGAAAACTTGCTTGTTAGACCAGTAGGCCTAAATGTGTACAGGTTTTCTCGTGTAAAAACTTGCTTGTTAGACCAGTACGCCTACATGTGTACAGGGTTTCTCGTATGAAAACTTGCTTGTTAGACCAGTACGCCTACATGTATACAGGTTTTCTCGTATGAAAATTTGCCTGTCAGAACAATTGGCCCAAATGTGTGCAGGTTTTCTCATATGAAAACTTGCTTGTTACACCAGTAGGCCTACATGTGTATTACAGGTTTTCTTATGTGAAAACTTGCTTGTTAGACCAGTAGGCCTAAATGTGTACAGGTTTTCTCGTATGAAAACTTACTTGTTAGACCAGTAGGCCTACATGTGTACAGGTTTTCTCGTATGAAAACTTGCCTGTCAGAACAATTGGCCCACATGTGTATAGGTTTTCTCGTATAAAAACTTGCTTGTTAGACCAGTAGGCTTACATGTGTACAAGTTTTCTCGTATAAAAACTTGCTTGTTAGACCAGTAAGGATACATGTGTACAGGTTTTCTCGTATGAAAACTTGCTTGTTAGACCAGTAGGGCCATATGTGTCTAGGTTTTCTCGTAAGAAAACTTGCTTGTTAGACCAGTAGGCCTACAAGTGTACAGGTTTTCTTGTATGAAAACTTGCTTGTTAGACCAGTAGGCCTACATGTTTACAGGTTTTCTCATATGAAAACTTGCTTGTTAGACCAGTAGGCCTACATGTGTCTAGGATTTCTAATATGAAAACTTGCTTGTTAGACCAGTAGGCTTAAATGTGTACAAGTTTTCTCGTATGGAAACTTGCTTGTTAGACCAGTAGGCCTACATGTGTACAGGTTTTCTCATATGAAAACTTGCTTGTTAGACCAGTAGGCCTACATGTGTATGGGTTTTCTTGTATGAAAACTTGCTTGTTAGACTGGTAGGCCTACATGTGTACAGGTTTTCTCATATGAAAACTTGCTTGATAGACCAGTAGGCCTACATGTGTACAGGTTTTCTCATATTAAAACTTGCTTGTCAGACCAGTAAGCCTACATGTGTACCCTACAAGTTTTCTCGTATGAAAACTTGCTTGTTGGACCAGTATGGCTACATATGTATAGGTTTTCTCATATGAAAACTTGCTTGTTAGTACAGTAGGGCCATATGTGTCTAGGTTTTCTCGTATGAAAACTTGCTTGTTAGACCAGTAGGCTTACATGTGTAGCCTACAAGTTTTCTCGTATGAAAACTTGCTTGTTAGACCAGTAGGGCTACATATGTATAGGTTTTCTCTTATGAAAACTTGCTTGTTAGACCAGTAGGCTTACATGTGTACAAGTTTTCTTGTATGAAAACTTGCTTGTTAGACCAGTAGGCTTACATGTGTAGCCTACAAGTTTTCTCGTATGAAAACTTGCTTGTTAGACCAGTAGGGCTACATATGTATAGGTTTTCTCGTATGAAAACTTGCTTGTTAGACCAGTAGGCTTACATGTGTACAAGTTTTCTTGTATGAAAACTTGCTTGTTAGACCAGTAAGGCTACATGTGTACAGGTTTTCGCGTATGAAAACTTACTTGTTAGTACAGTAGGGCCATATGTGTCTAGGTTTTCTCGTATGAAAACTTGCTTGTTAGACCAGTAGGCCTACAAGTGTACAGGTTTTCTTGTATGAAAACTTGCGTGTTAGACCAGTAGGCCTACATGTGTACAGGTTTTCTTGTATGAAAACTTGCTTGTTAGACCAGTAGGCCTACATGTGTACAGGTTTTCTCATATGAAAACTTGCTTGTTAGACCAGTAGGCCTACAAGTGTACAGGTTTTCTTGTATGAAAACTTGCTTGTTAGACCAGTAGGCCTACATGTGTACAGGTTTTCTTGTATGAAAACTTGCTTGTTAGACCAGTAGGCCTACAAGT
>NC_090746.1:88268669-88398669 GCF_036898095.1 Palaemon carinicauda
GTTCGTGGTATATATTATGAATATTAATGGAGTTATTATTCCAATATACTCTATATTATTCCAATATACTCTATATTATTCCAATATACTCTATCTCCAGAAACTCTGATGTGTTGATTATCTTAGCATCGTAAGCCGCACTATTATGAATATAGATCGCAGTTCCTAATGCATCAACAGAAGGGACTGAGCGAGATGCTAAAGAGTAATTTCCTTTAGAAGGAACAGCATCATTAGTATGTTGTAAGCATATTGCAAGAGGGTTATAAATTTTCAATAGTCTTTGAATTTCCCCTAGATGTAAATGGGTATTAAGACCATTAATATTCCATTGTATCATGTATGGATTCAACATTAAGGCAATGGAGATGGATTTTCACTAGGCAGAGCGTCATCTCTGCTTATTTGACCACAGTTAGGTTTCTGGTTAACAGCTCTAAAATTAGAGTTTTTAAAAGGTTTCAGTTCTTTAGATATAGTTTCCTGAATCTTTCTTTTATTATGATTAACTTCTCATTATCATTTTGAATGGGTTAAGTTTTTCTATTCAATTTCTTCAACATACGTTCAATCCTCCATATTTGGAGAGACAATTCCGACGAACAGGAAATATTAACTCCTTTCAGTCTAAAGGCGAGGCTCAACGCTGAGCAGTAGTCTTTCACTGCCGAGACCGAGAGGAGTTTTCCTCCCGTAGGTATAAGAGGAACTTCGCTATCAATGATATAGTGGCATTGGGAGGAGTGATACCCCTTCCACAACAATAACCACAGAAGACTGCCCACTTTTCCTGGTAGACGGCGGTTGTTGATTCCCAGAGGTTCCTGGACAACCTCTCTACAAGAGTAGATGATGGATAACCTCGAGGAGTAAAGTCGTAGGGATTTTACAGCTTGTGGTAAATCTTCATGTGTGGTTGTCTGAGAAGATCGTGACGTGGAGGAAGCTCCCTTGGCACCTCTGTGAGCAGATGTAGAAGGTCCAGAAACCCTTATACCTGGTGCCACATCGAAGCTATGAGGGTCATCGCCAGCTTTTGGATGCCCTTACCTTGTTCAGTAATCTTCTTATTAGGCAAAAGGGAGGGAATGCGTAGACATCTATGTTGTCCTCCTGTTGATAGAAAGCCTCTAGCCAAAGTGCTTGGAGAACTGGTACTGGAGGGCAGTACATCAGAGGCTTATTGTTCAGAGACGTCAAGGACAAGTCTAATCTGGGCGAATCCTACAAAGTTGGGACTCTGTTGGCTACCTGATGATTCAAAGACCACTTGGAGCCAATTATCTAAGTTGCTCTGCTCAGATTTTCCACGAGAAAATTTATCTTGTTCAGGATGAACTAGGCTGATAGGGTACAGAGTTCTTTCGTCTATCTTAGTATTTCCCCAGCTAGTTAGCATAGGTGCTCTGAGGAGGTACCGCCACTACCGGGTTGTCATCCCTATCAACACAACGGAGTGTCTTGTTGCAACTGCTGGAGCACCAGAAAGGTTTTCCTCATTTCCAGGAATTTTAAGTGGCAATGGCGCTCGAACTCGTACCAGAGTCTGTAGACCATGTGATGCTATATGTAAGCCCTCCACCCTTATTTTAATGCATCCATAAAGAGCATAAATTCTAGGGGAGGAGGGAAGATCTATCCCCATGAGGAGGTTGGTATCTGATGCCTACCACCTCTGGTCTCTCTTTTGCTTGGGCCCTGAAGGTACAGTGGGTCCTTGTGCTCGGCCCCCTACTGGACTTCAACTGCTACTGGAGAGACAGTATGCATTATCGTCTGTTGGTCACTAGACGCTCCATGGAGGACAGGTGGCCTATCAGATGGAGTCACTGATGTGCTGGTAGTGAGTCTAGTGGCAAGAAGGGGCTCACTACTTTCTTCAGTCTCTCTATTCTGCTCTCGTATGGAAAAACTTTGCCTAGTCTGGTGTCTAGTAGCCTTCCTAGGTATACCAGTTTTTGCATTGGCTGCAGGGATGACTTCTCAAGATCTACCACAATCTCCAGATTGCGGAAAAACTCGAGAAGTCTGTCTCATTGTTGAAGGGTCGCTATCGAGTCTGCTAGAATTAGCCAGTCATCTAGGTATCTTAACAGACGAATGCCGTTCTTGTGAGTCCAGGTTGACACCAAGGAGAAAACCCTTGTGAAAGCCTGAGGTGCTGTGGACAGGTCAAAACAGCACCTTAAACTGGTATTGCCAATTGTCTAGGATGATTCTTAAATACTTCCTTGAAGACGGATGGACTGGAATCTGGAAGTAAGCATCCTTAAAATCTAGTGTTATCATGAAGTCCTCGGGTCTGACTGCCTGTCTGACCGTATCTGCTGTCTCCTTCTTGAACAAAGTTTGTTGAACAAACTTATTCAGGTAGGAGAGGTCAATGACTGGTCCCTAGTCTCCAGACACCTTCTCTACAAGAGTGTGTCGACTGTAGAAGCCTGAAGACCTCTATTGTCGAACATTCTCTCCTTTTCTGGCGGACAGGTGGCCACGAGGTGGCATTCCCTCACTAATGACCATATGATGTAAAAATGTGCTCATGCGTTGTTGACGTAAGGCCCGAGTTTATATGTTTGTGCAAACGCTTGGGTTTGCATATATTGTCGTTGGCGCGAGAAGCTCACCTCGCTCCCCAACAGGTGGATGGGTACGCAACAATGCGTTTGACTTTCCTGCCAAATTGCGGTTTACTCTTCTATGGGAGTCAGCTCAGTCACACGATGGGGTTCGTGAACACTCTTGTTCGCGTAAACCCTCGTTGGCAAGAGCTCTCGTTTGACTTGGGTTTACCTGCTCATGAGCCGAAGCTATAAGAGCTTCACTCATCAATACTCCTGCGGGAGTTTAGCGAGTGGTCATGTGCAACCCAGCATTAGGATTTGCAACAAGGACGGGAGATCCTGTGTACATATGTGAGGAATGTTGGAATCTTTCCCTAAAGGGAGGAGAAACTTCCACCCAGAACACAAAGGCTCCAGCTTGACGATGCTGGAACATGACAGATGTGTCTGCCGCAATGGCTGTGCTCATCCTATGCACCACCTCGTCGTCTCGCTCCAGCGGGCTTGAAAGAGGTATGGAAGAGTCCAGGACCCTTTGCATTGCGCCGTGTGGAGGAGACCACTCATGGGAAGACATAAATTGTGAACAAGAAAGGTGGCTCCCCTTTGAGAGGGGCAGCTTGATGCTTCAGACTTCGCAAACCCTCTGCAGGCTGATCGTTTTCAAGTTAAGGGAGAGCGCTGTCATCAGCGCGATGACAAGCAAGACCGAAGCCAAGCTCTGGGTTGGTCGCATTTAGCCTTCCCGACGGAGAACTCCAAGAAGAGCTGAATCGAAGCTGTTCTAGCACAAGTATCAAGGGTGCCTGTGCAAGCGGTTACAAAGTGGGCAAGGAGACAGAACCAGGTAGGGACGCTAGAAACTCCGACAGTACATTACCTTCAGATTCTCTGGAAGAAAGATCGAGGTCAAACTTTTGAGGAAGTCAGTGCGTTTCCTCTGTGCCCGACAGAATCGCCTCCAGCGACTAGCAATAGAATAAAGAACATGAAAACGTTTGTGGGCATATAGCTAGCGAAGCAACCGGATCTCTATCGGTAGTAGGGACTTGCCCGCCCTTGGGTGGGATAAGTGTAATTGTAAGCGAACATATGTTTGCTATCGATCGTAAATGTAAGCATGGGCTGATTCCATCCCCTAGGAAATAAAGGGGTTAAAGAATAACCTAGAAGGGTTATGTCTAACGAGACCATTGTTCTTTGAGGGTATGATAGTGAACTGGATATCACAAGGGATCGGGGACCGAAACCATGTGAGTGTTCTGATAGAGAGGAGAAGTATGAGATAATAACCCCGAAGGATTATGTTTCCCGAGCTTCGTTTCCGAATCGCAGTGTGATGTGGTGGACGCAAGCAGTTGGAAAACATTCTTATATGCAGCAATCACTGGGTAGGACTATGTCTAATGGATTTTAGGTAAATTTCCTGAATGCAATTTCTCGAAAGTCAAATTCTCGAACTCAATTGCTCGAAATATAATTTCTCGAACTATCATTTTCTCGAAAACTGATATCTATTTTGTTCAGAAAATTGAATGGAAAAATTTTCATGTATTTCAAGGAAAAATATCACAAATTTTTAAGTACAGTAATTTGTATTTTTCCTAACATACTTACCTGGAACTACTTTCTTAGGAGTTACTGGTAACTCTTCCCAACCGACCAGAATTTTGTGTAGTTTACCCTATTCCCATTTTCTATGGGTGACCTCAGGCGGAGTGATACGCGCCCTGAGGCGACCCGGGGTCATAGAGCGTGCTAGTTCAGGTCATGCTCCTCAGTAAGTTTCATAGCCAAAAAGGGTTCTCCTCAACCCTGCAGGACCCTCGGGGAACGATGGGCGGGCCATAACCCGAAAGTAGTTCTAGGTAAGTATGTTAGGAAAAATACAAATTACTTAAAAATTTGTGATTTGTTCCAACACAGAGTACTTACCTAGAACTACTTTCTTAGGAGACTTAAACTTTAGGAGGAAGGAGTGTCCTGCAGGGACTAGGGTCTGACGGTTAGGAGCACGATCGGGCGAAAAAAGGGAACCTCGAAGAGGAACTAGGTTCCGATGACCTCCACTAGAAACTGAATGAAAATAGGGGAAACTACCCAAAAAACTAACTTAGTGTCTAAGTGGCTTACCTCTGAACCATTACTTCTGAGACGTATTTCTTGTTGAAGACGTATATCCTGGCCGCCAGGGCCTCTTGATTCACGCCCACGCTGGGGATTAAGGGTAAGGGAAAGGATGATAAAGGGGAAAGGTAAGGGATGAACGTGTGTCTCATGGCTTACCACCCCCTTAAACAGCTCGCTCCGGGGCACCATGATACTCACCCAATCCTTAGACTTACTCCTCTTCGCCTTCTTCTTAGATGGCCTGGACTCCTTCTTCTTGTGTCTTGAACGGGAGCGGGACTACTTCTTCTTCCTGGACCTCTCGCGCTTCCTCCTCGCGGACCTGGAATCGTCCTCTGATGATGAATCTACGGATGAGGAAGACGAGGAGGAGGAGAGGGAATCAGCCGAACCACCTGAGGCGTCCAACTCCGCGGGGGTTACTCCATGACGAACCTCTGTTTCCGCAGGCTGCATGAAGACGGGCGGAAGCATCGCCGAGGGCGCTGGGGGGGACCGAGGAACGTTCTTCCGGGCGATCCAATGGTCAAACTCCTCTTCTAGTCTGAAGGGTGACCTGCAGGGTGTTCTAGGGAGATCCCAAACGGCGGGGTCCGAATTTGACGAATGGCTTTTCTCGGTATCGCCCCCGCCGGCCGAAGTACCTGAAACACACACCCAAGATGGGGGAGAAGAGGTAGTACCTGACTTCCCCCACATCGGGTCTTCGGTAGAGACGGGCCCTGCGGGCACCAGGACCTCGTCTCCCACACACACTCCTGCGCTTCCCTCAGGCCCCACACATGCCTGTAACACATCAGAAGCTTCTCCCACAGGTAATTCAGACTCTTGGGGAAGGACAATGGGCCGCTTCCCCGCAACGGACTTACCTCGACCCCTACTCTGGGTAGGGGAAGATGGAAGGGAACCACGTTCCGACGAGGCATCCGGGGACACCAAAGCAGAGGACGCGGTAGCTTTCTTGGGCAATTTCTTGGCCGACTTCTTCTTCTTAGTCCCATAAAGGACCCACTGAATCTCGCCCCAAGACTCGCACTCCGAGCACGTGGCGGTAGGGGAGCACACTTTGCCCCTACATGACAAACAACGCGAGTGTGGGTCAACCTCAGGCTTCGAAAGGAAAGCCTCTCAAGACTTACCGGCCACAGGCCCAGGGCAACAGCGTGGATGCTCCATAATGAAAACACTAACACCAAGAGACACAAGGACACAAGGGAAAGGGGTAAGGATATGGGCACAGGAACCACGTGGTAAACACAAAGGGTCGGGGACACAAAGGGTCGCACTGGGTAAGAGAGATCGCGGCGAGATGTGAATCACATCGCGACCAGAAACTTACTGAAGAGCACGACCTGAACTAGCAAGCTCTCTGACCCTGGGTCGCTTCAGGGCGCGTATCACTCCGCCTGAGGTCACCCATAGAAAATGGGAATAGGGTAAACTACACAAATTTCTGGTCGGTTGGGAAGAGTTACCAGTAACTCCTAAGAAAGTAGTTCCAGGTAAGTATGTTAGGAAAAATACAAATTACCTAAAAATTTGTGATATTTTTCCTTGAAATACATGAAAATTTTTCCATTCAATTTTCTGGACAAAATAGATATCAGTTTTCGAGAAATATGGGATTCGAGAAAATGATAGTTCGAGAAATTATTTTTCGAGCAATTGTTGATTACTTATTTTGTAGTTTATTTATCTCCTTATTTCCTTTAATCACTTGGCTATTTTTCTCTGTTGGAGCCCATGGGCTTATAGCATCCTGCTTTTCCAACTAGGGTTGCAGCTTAACAAGTAATAATAATATTAGTAATAATAGTAGTACAGTAGTTAGGCGAACATTAGCGAGTGTCGAATGTTTGCGAGCACTGATAAGAACAGTTGCACCGATGTGGAAGCTTACATATCTGCATGAGCAAGCAACTTAAATGTCTGTGTATGATGTGTCTCTTTTGTACAGCTGTATCACAAACTGAAGCACACATAGTTACAGTTTACTCCAAATTAGAAGATGAAGTTATAATAAGAGGTATTGCATAGAGAGATTTGCTCTGTTCTCACTGTACTTGTGTGCTATACAACAAGCACCGAGTGGAGTGTGAGGTATTAAATGCATAGGGTGGCGAGTGTGCTGCACCCCCTCTATAGTTAACAAGTGTTGGGTTAGGCGCATAGGTATAAGTATGTGCTGAACTCCCTCAACTCTATGTTGTGGTGAGAGGGGGGTCTAGTACATAGCTGTTGTTGGATGCTGAACTCCCTCAACTGTTTGTTGTGACAAGAGATGGCTCTAGCACGTAGCTGTGTGACCATTGAACGCCCAGTGAGGGCGAGTGAATAGGGAAGCTCGTAGATGGTTGTGCTCCTCCCCCCCTAACCTCTCTGGGTGAGGGGTTAAGCACTCTAGCGTATGATGCTTATCATTCTCGTCAAGAAACAAAAGTTTCATCATGGTAAGAGTTTGAAACCATGAGACACAAGTCCCTAGGGAACTGGCTTCTTAAAGCTCCATAAGCTTTGTTGTGCTTTGAAGAGGTACAATGTAGGTAATAACCCTAAACAGATACAGGGTATAGCCTACGAGAGGTTTGTCCCTTGTAAGAGGTTACCACCCATGAGCTACAGATCCTGAAGGATCTGGCCTCATGAAGCTCCAAGAGTTCATTGTATCCAAAGGCATGATGTCACCAATAACCCTTAAGAGTTAAAGCCTATGACTCATTGATGGAAGACGGCGACCGCAAGCAGTCCTGCGGCACTCTATTAACAAGAGACTTTTTAGTTTTTTAACTCGGAGGGTACGGAGGAAAGGCAGTCTCTCCCTGTTGGCAATTCTCCCTACAAGCGGGAAGATTGCTGGACAGTAGTTTGTGGTGTTGCGAGCCAAGAGAAGGTTGTGAACTCAAAGGCAGTGTGAGAGCAACTGAGTTAGTTTATCAAAGAACACTCTCTTTTATATACAAAATCTCAAAGCAACAAGAATTTTCATGTTCAAATATTGACACTGTTACAGAGGAGAAAAGCAGACATGAATTTTCAGGTTAGTTTTAGTGCGAGGGGAGAGCGAAGATACAAGCACAAAATGAACTATGTACGATCGTGTGACACACGGTTGGTACATGGCTCCCCCTCTAAAAATGACATACTGTACATGTTAAATAGGGTGCCCTGATCTAGAGAGGCGAACTGTAGGCGGGTCATTTGGCAGAAGATAAGCAGGTTTTAGATGATCAATGGAGACCCAGTCTTCTTTGCCACGAATGTTTAGTAGGAATGCTTTCGGACTGCGGCGGATCACAAGGAAAGGGCCCGTGTAAGATGCCATCCATGAGACGTTGAAACGTGGCCCCAGCATTACGAAGGCCAAAACAGGAGTAATTGAAGGTGTATGTACCAAACGGAGTGGTGATGGTAGTCTTGGGGATGTCTTCTGTGTTCATAGGCACCTGATAATACCCCTTTAGGAGATCGAGCGTAGAGAAAACCTTTGCTTTGTGCAGGTAGGAGGTCACGTCGGCAATGTTTGGGAGGGGGTAGTGATCCGGCTCTGTTTGCATGTTCAGGCGCCTGTAATCCCCGCACGGACGGAGGGAGCCGTCTTTCTTCAGAACGATGTGTAAGGGTGACGACCATGGGCTGGAGGCCTTTTGGCAAAGGCCCATTTCCTCCATTTCGGCGAACGTCTGTTTGGCGGCTGCCAATCGTTCCGGTGCCAGACGTCTGAATTTTGCGAAGACTGGGGGTCCCGTCGTCTTGATATGGTGATAAATACCGTGCTTGGCAGGAACCGTGGCCGTTTGGCGAAGTTCTGGACG
This sequence comes from Palaemon carinicauda, assembly GCF_036898095.1. Classification (NCBI taxonomy): domain Eukaryota; kingdom Metazoa; phylum Arthropoda; class Malacostraca; order Decapoda; family Palaemonidae; genus Palaemon; species Palaemon carinicauda. The sequence continues at coordinate 88,277,176 of NC_090746.1, forward strand.
GAAAACTTCCGGGTACGGCGTGAAGAGGTGGGCGTAGGCATCCGTGGGTGCGCTAATGTGGAGAGCGAGGTTAGAGGGGGCGAGTTGAAGAGGTGTCGACAAGTACGAGTCTGCGTTGACCAATCGTCGGTGGGCGACATCGACCAGAAGGTGGAAATGAGAGAGGAAATCCGCACCGAGGATTGGCAATGTGACGTCAGCAACGAGAAACTTCCAATTGAATTTACCGTTTCCGAACGATAATGTGAGGTTCTCGTAACCGTAGGTGGGTATCGCAGATCCGTTGGCAGCTACCAAGCGGACGTCGGCAGATGTAGACAGACTACGTCGTGTCTTGAAGAGTTTCCTTGGCAAAAGAGAACGACAAGCACCCGTGTCTACCAAAAATCGCACGCCCGTTCCTGCATCATGTAAAAAGAAAAGATTAGAAACACGGGAGGCCACCGTTACGAGCGATGGCCTACTTACACGTTTTTTGGCCACTGACACGTACCAACCGTGTGTCACACGATCGTACATAGTTCATTTTGTGACACACGGTTGGTACAGTAGTAAGTGGCTGTAGAAGTCGTTTGTTGGGGCGCGAGCGATTGGTGGGTGGTGGGCGGCTTTGCCGCTGCTTCGGCACGTCACGGTGTGGGCGTGTATGTCCTACGGCATTCATGTCAGCTTCGGTTGACGTTGAATAGGCATCCTCTTCGTCAGGGGTGGAGGCGTTGATGGAGGTCTTGAAGTGGCTGTTCATAAGGGCGTCGGCTTTGGTCATCAAGTCCTTTATGGGTAAACTATCGACATAGGGTATGGCAGCGCGTATAGGTCCGGGTAAACGGCGTATCCAAAGGGCATGAAGTAGGTTCACCTCACGAGGAGAGCCGTCTGCGGCAGGTTGAAGGCAAGCGATACTGGTCATTTCCCTGAGGGCAAGCAAAGCCCTTTGGTCCCCCAACAGTTGTTGCGAGAGCTGAAAAAGCTTTGCTACACGGGCGGCTGGCGACGGCGAGTACTGCTGCAGCAGGTATGTTTTGAGGACGTCATACGCTATTGGGGTGTCTCCTTGTTCACAAAGCCAGTCGGATATTTCCGGGAAGGTGTCCTCGGGTATCGCCGCGAGAACATAATCTGCTTTGGTGGTTGAGTGAGTCACGCCCTTGATGCGAAACTGGACTTCTGCGCACTGAAACCAAGCAAACGCCTCTCCACTGGCGAACGGTGAAAGTTTCAATGGGGCAGCCGCAGCGCCAACTTCTGTAGAGTCCGTCATAGTACCAACGATGGAGGGGCGAGGGGGGTGGGGATGGAAGGCGGTGGGAGCGAATCGACTTCCGGGGTCACCAATGTTGCGAGCCGAGAGAAGGTTGTGAACTCAAAGGCAGTGTGAGAGCAACTGAGTTAGTTTATTAAAGAACACTCTCCTTTATATACAAAATCTCAAAGCAACAAGAATTTTCATGTTCAAATATTAACACTGTTACAGAGGAGAAAAGCAGACATGAATTTTCAGGTTCGTTTTAGTGCGAGGGAAGAGCGAAGATACAAGCACGAAATGAACTATGTACGATCGTGTGACACACGGTTGGTACAGTGGACTGTGGCCAGAGGTAACACCCAAACTGCTTAGTGTCCGAATGCCAACCACACTCCAACGTTCACTACACAAAAAGGTAAAACGGTGGAATACCCAAAAATCTAAGTAACAGGTCAAGAGAACTGGGCACTAGGCACCACCCCTTGATTTTATAATGGGCAAGGGGACCCAGTTAGGACTGTAATTGCTTAATATTATTCAGAGATAAGCCGTTTTAAGGTTATTTAAGTACAGTACTAAATATTGGTGGAGGAAACAAAAAAAAGGAAAAACAATGATACTGAGGAGAAAAAAGACAAAATTAGTGGCTGAGAAGGGGACATTTACAAGGGAAGGAAACGCTTCCAGTTTACAAGATAAAGGGAAAATAAGTTTATTTCATTCCTGAGGAAAAAAAATAATATTAAAAGAGTCTTATTAGAAGCAGATTTAATAAGAAAAAAAAAAGACAAATAATTAGGTCGACAATAAAATTTTTTCTCAAATTTTAATAAGCAATTAAAAAAAAACTAGTATCTCTTCACACTCCAGCCTCACAATAACAAGATAAAAAAAAATGATTTGAATAACAAAAAAAAAAAAAAAAAAACAAGAATTATTCACATGCTGGACACTTATGGGTTCCATATACAAGTATAGCTGTGGAAAATGGTTTTCCTTTATGTCTCAATTTTACTAAGTAACTTTATTTTCTCTCTTTAATTTGATCACTCCAATGAACATGCACACCCTTCTAGTTTTTTCTATCAAAACAATTGTAAATCATTAGACACAAAGAGAAGCCAAGGGTGGAAAAGAAAGTATACATTTAATGTAAAATGTTTAATGAACTTTATCAAGGACTAAACTAAATTAACATCTTGTGAACATATATACAGACCATTACTAATGAAATTAGACAGCATCTAACAGTGAGTGCAAAATTATTTTCTTTGTAGCAGCATAGGAGTGAATGATCATCCATTCAGATTTTTACATCCGACAATTACATTATTTGTACATTACAAGAAAATAGAAAATCATACACCAGCAACTTACTGGAAATATATAATCATCAGACAAAACATATATCTATTTCATGTGCATTTCAAAAGCGCTGTTAAAAGATTTAGGACAAAATTTCACAGAAATTAGTCCTCATCTTTCTTTCCTGCTAAATATTTTTTAAATTGAAATATTGTATTGTACAACTAAAATTGTGAAAATAATGAAGACATCAATAATTTAAATATTATAACAAATCAAATGTACTTTAATTGAATAGCCAACTGCGCTATACAGCATCATTATCATGTATTATTAATAACAGTTTGGAAAATAAGATTTATTCCAATAATTACTCAACATCCATTGTGCTATTCATTTTGAAAGTACAACTTGGTTTACAAACTCAAAATTAGATACTAGAGAGTTATAGGGTCCTTTGACTGGCCAGACAGTACTACATTGGATCCTACTTTCTGGTTACTGTTCATTTTCCATTTGCCTACACATACATCGAATAGTCTGGCTTATTCTTTACATACTCTCCTCTGTCCTCATACATCTGACAACACTGAGACTACCCACCAATTCTTCTTCACCCAAGGGGTTACTGCATTGTCATTGTTCAGTAGCCACTTTCCTCTAGGTAAGGGTAGATATAACTCTTTAGCTATGGTAAGTAGCTCTTCTAGGAGGACACACCAAACTCAAACCATTGTTCTCTAGTCTTGGGAAGTGCCATAGCCTCTGTACCATAGTCTTTCACTGTCTTGGGTTAGAGTTCTCTTGCTTGAGGGTACACTTGGGCACACTATTTTATCTTATCTCTCTTCCTCTTATTTTGTTAAAGTTTTTATAGTGTATATAGGAGATAGGTTGGCCAGGGCACCATCCGCCCGTTGAGATACCACCGCTAGAGGGTTATGGGGTTCTTTGATTGGTCAGACAGTACTACAGTGGATCATTCTCACTGGTTACAGTTCTTTCCCTTTGCTACACATGCACTGAATAGTCTGGCCTATTCTTTACAAAGTCTCCTCTGTCCTCATACAACTGACAACACTGAGATTACCAAACAATTCTTCTTCACCCAAGGGGTTAATTGCTGCACTGTAATTGGTCAGTGGTTACTTTCCTCTTGGTAAGGGTAGAAGAGACTCTTTTATCTTTGGTAAGCAGCTCTTCTAGAAGGACACTCCAAAATCAAACCACTGTTCTCTAGTCTCTTTTAGCTTAAAAGAGTATTACCCCACTTCAAGGGCTACCACCAACCAAACCCAAACAAGGACTATTCAAAAGAACCTCTCAAGAAGTGAAGTCACTGATCTAGTCCCTTAAAGTAACCCTAATCCCCTAACTTCACCACGTAATAAAATGAAACTGTGGAAAAAAAATATAATTTTTAAACTAAAATGTCTCCTTCCACAAGTGAAACTAATAAACAACGCTAGTCATACATAACTTGAACTTCCTTCAAGTTTGAGGAAGCAAAAAACAGAGTTCATCTTCCATTGGCTTGCACTTATTACATTCAGGACCAAACAGTCTTTGCCTCTACAGGATGATGCATATTTCATGCGGGGAAAACTTAAGACCCATACTTACAAGTCTTCATACAGACTGTAAAAACTCTAATTTCAGAAGACATATCTTTAATAGATAAAAACTTGCATCTTTGTCTCTACAGGTCAACAGGCGATACATATTTTATGCAGGTCAAACGTAGTCCTTTACATATACAGTGGATCAGATTACAAAATTCACAAAATCTTATTTCAGAATACATACTGTACCTACAATAAGATAAAAACTTAATATAACCTCAATATCATCAAAAGCCTGAAAAATCCTCTAATGAAATTAGCATCACCAGATGAGATGTACACTAAACTTTTGACAAAATGGCTGCTGGAGGCTGCCTCTACAGCCATTAAACATACTGTAGTAGTCATTGTAGAGGTATAAGATGGTTGGGTTAGTCAGGGAGTACATACCAACTACAACTTCTCTAATTTTCCAGTTTCTTACTCAAGCTACGCTTGCAAAATATTCAGCACAATAAATGTTGGGTAAGATTTAATGAAATATAATAATTAGCATTCTTGAACTTTCAAAAGGCTGTTCTGACGCATTCAATCTTAATCTATATATTAAATTGTATTTAACTTATTACATCTCCGTAAAAACCTAATGACTGGGGCCTATACATCAAATGCACTAATAATGACATTACTGTACACTATAAGAATCTTATTTGGGGTCTGAAAATTAATATACTGTACTGTATCTTCTTCAATACAATTTTATGGGAAAAATTACTTCAACTTTGTTCCTCAATCTAGGGAATGTGTAAATATCTAGTCATTTTTTATTTTTGGTGTATTTTGCTTCTTGTAGAGACCAAACACAACCTTGAATGACAAAATAACAGGAATACTCACAGGCAGGAACAATGGTACGTATATTGCATACCTGTAAAAGATGAAGATTAAGTTAATGAAAAGAACATTAACTCTTTGTAATCAAGTCAATACAGTAGTGTTGGAGAATGAATGAGTAAAATAGATACAGTAAATTCCTAAGTTAAACTACCTTGATTTATTGAGCTTCAGGATTTATCATATTAATTGTTATTTCATATTTTGCCAGGCTACCCTTCAAGACATTATGGATGGGAAGATGAATTGAATTTGGTCATATGATGAGGCAATGGAGGCCAATCAGGAATGACCTGCAACTAAGAGAATATCTTGCAGTTGCCCAATGAAATATACTGTAATTTAAAAAAAAGATAATACTGTAGTGATAAAGTAAAATGATTTAGACAGAATTATCATTGGCTGTGTGATATCTTGAATGTTCATCTGAGGAGTTTACTAAAAGGCCTTTATTATTAACTTGGCTGATTTCATTACTGAATTGGGTTTAAGAATTCACACCATATAGCACTATGACTGGGGCAGCCATTTACTGCCAACTTGCAACTATTATGTAAAAGTTAAAAGAAGTTAGAAGTTAGGATTTAGATGTCTGAATTCCACTTTGTAAAGAACTGAGGACAGGAGACCGTAGGGGGAAAACCCTGCAGTTGTACAATGAATTAAAATTTAAAAGGTTGGATTACAAGGATAAAAGGACGCGAGAACGGAGGTCTATTGAAAAGCTAAAAAGTGGGTGCAGATAAAGACTGAAGGGAAACTGTAGACTTAAGAAATGTGTACAGTACACCACATGATGAACACTAACGACACTACCCACCTATGTGATTGGAAATTCAGATGGAAGAAAGAAAAGTATTGTATATCAAAATGCACCTGAGAAGTTGAGTGATTATACTGTAATGTACTAATATATTTTGATAAGGCAGGTGAAAATGTTATTTTCATTAGTAAAATAAATTTTTGAATATACTTACCCGATGATCATGTAGCTGTCAACTCTGTTGCCCGACAGAAATCTACGGTCGGGATACGCCAGCTATCGCTATACAGGTGGGGGTGTACACAACAGAGCCATCTGTGAGCAGGTACTCAAGTACTTCTTGTCAACAAGAACTCAATTTTCTCCTCGGTCCACTGGTTCTCTATGGGGAGGAAGGGCGGGTCCTTAAATTCATGATCATCGGGTAAGTATATTCAAAAATTTATTTTACTAATGAAAATAACATTTTTCAATATTAATCTTACCCGATGATCATGTAGCTGATTCACACCCAGGGTGGTGGGTGGAGACCAGCATACATGTTAACAAAGAAGCTAAGTATCCCGTATTTCATTTTATTAGTTATTCAAAAATAACATAAAATAAATAAGTACCTGGTAAGGAAGACGACTTGAACCATTACTCTGCCTTTATTAAGTACGTCTTCCTTACTGAGCGTAGCGGTCCTCTTAGGATGCTGAACGACTCTTAGGTGCTGAAGTATAAAGGGCTGCAACCCATACTAAAGGACCTCATCACAACCTCTAACCTCGGCGCTTCTCAAGAAAGAATTGACCACCCGCCAAATCAACAAGGATGCGGAAGGCTTCTTAGCCGACCGTACAACCCATAAAAAGTATTCAAGAGAAAGGTTAAAAAGGTTATGGGATTATGGGAATGTAGTGGCTGAGCCCTCACCTACTACTGCACTCGCTGCTACGAATGGTCCCAGGGTGTAGCAGTTCTCGTAAAGAGACTGGACATCTTTGAGATAGAATGATGCGAACACTGACTTGCTTCTCCAATAGGTTGCATCCATAACACTCTGCAGAGAACGGTTCTGTTTGAAGGCCACTGAAGTAGCCACAGCTCTCACTTCATGTGTCCTTACCTTCAGCAAAGCAAGGTCTTCTTCCTTCAGATGAGAATGTGCTTCCCTAATCAGAAGCCTGATGTAGTAAGAAACTGAGTTCTTAGACATTGGAAGAGAAGGCTTCTTGATAGCACACCATAAGGCTTCTGATTGTCCTCGTAAAGGTTTTGACCTTTTTAGATAGTACCTAAGAGCTCTAACTGGGCAAAGTACTCTCTCCAGTTCGTTCCCCACCAAGTTGGACAGGCTTGGGATCTCGAACGACTTAGGCCAAGGACGTGAAGGAAGCTCGTTTTTAGCAAAAAACCGAGCTGCAAGGAACATGTAGCCGTTTCAGATGTGAAAACTATGTTCCTGCTGAAGGCGTGGATCTCACTTACTCTTTTAGCTGTTGCCAAGCACACGAGGAAAAGAGTTTTTAATGTGAGGTCCTTAAAAGAGGCTGATTGGAGAGGTTCAAATCTTGATGACATAAGGAACCTTAGGACCACGTCTAGATTCCAGCCTGGAGTGGACAACCGACGTTCCTTTGAGGTCTCAAAAGACCTAAGGAGGTCCTGTAGATCTTTGTTGGTGGAAAGATCCAAGCCTCTGTGGCGGAAAACCGCTGCCAACATACTTCTGTAACCCTTGATCGTAGGAGCTGAAAGGGATCTTACGTTCCTTAGATGTAACAGGAAGTCAGCAATCTGGGTTACAGTGGTACTGGTTGAGGAAACTGCATTGGCCTTGCACCAGCTTCGGAAGACTTCCCATTTAGACTGATAGACTCTGAGAGTGGATGTCCTCCTTGCTCTGGCAATCGCTCTGGCTGCCTCCTTCGAAAAGCCTCTAGCTCTTGAGAGTCTTTCGATAGTCTGAAGGCAGTCAGACGAAGAGCGTGGAGGTTTGGGTGTACCTTCTTTACGTGAGGTTGACGTAGAAGGTCCACTCTTAGAGGAAGAGTCCTGGGAATGTCGACCAGCCATTGCAGTACCTCTGTGAACCATTCTCTCGCGGGCCAGAGGGGAGCAACCAACGTCAGCCGTGTCCCTTTGTGAGAGGCGAACTTCTGAAGTACCCTGTTGACAATCTTGAACGGCGGGAATGCATACAGGTCGAGATGGGACCAATCCAGCAGAAAAGCATCCACGTGAACTGCTGCTGGGTCTGAAATCGGAGAACAAAACAACGGGAGCCTCTAGGTCATCGAGGTAGCAAACAGATCTATGGTTGGCTGACCCCACAGGGCCCAAAGTCTGCTGCAAACATTCTTGTGAAGGGTCCACTCTGTGGGGATGACCTGACCCTTCCGGCTGAGGCGATCTGCCATGACATTCATATCGCCCTGAATGAACCTCGTTACCAGCGTGAGCTTTCGATCTTTTGACCAGATGAGGAGGTCCCTTGCGATCTAGAACAACTTCCTCGAATGAGTCCCTCCCTGCTAGGAGATGTAAGCCAAGGCTGTGGTGTTGTCGGAGTCCACCTCCACCACCTTGTTTAGTTGGAGGGACTTGAAGTTTATCAAGGCCAGATGAACCGCCAACAACTCCTTGCAATTGATGTGAAGTGTCCTTTGCTCCTGATTCCATGTTCCCGAGCATTCCTGTCCGTCCAATGTCGCACCCCAGCCCGTGTCTGATGCGTCCGAGAAGAGACGGCGGTCGGGGTTCTGAACAGCCAAAGGTAGACCTTCCTTGAGAAGAAAGCTGTTCTTCCACCACGTTAGAGTAGACCTCATCTCTTCGGAAACAGGAACTGAGACCGTCTCTAGCGTCATGTCCTTTATCCAGTGAGCAGCTAGATGATACTGAAGGGGGCGGAGGTGGAGTCTCCCTAACTCGATGAACAGGGCCAGCGATGAAAGTGTCCCTGTTAGACTCATCCACTGCCTGACTGAGCATCGGTTCCTTCTCAGCATGCTCTGGATGCATTCTAGGGCTTGGTTGATCCTTGGGGCCGACGGAAAAGCCCGAAAAACTCGACTCTGAATCTCCATACCCAGGTAGACAATGGTCTGGGATGGGACGAGCTGGGACTTCTCTAAATTGACCAGGAGGCCCAGTTCCTTGGTCAGATCCATAGTCCATCTGAGATTCTCCAGACAGCGACGACTTGTGGGAGCTCTTAAAAGCCAGTCGTCTGACGGAGCCGGACACAAGATCATGGTACTGCTGCACAGTCTGTGAACTGTCAACCATGGGGAAGCGAGGAAGTACAGCGACAACCCGAAACTGTCTAGACTGTCTGGGTAGTACAGACAACTCCTTATCGGGTTGCTGAGGTTGCCGCACTGCGTCACAACAAGTCACCTCTGCTGGTTGTTGAACGTCTTCCCAGTGACACACTGACTCCGTAAAAAAAAAAAAAAAAAATTCTCTATCAAGGACTAAGCTTGGACTGCATGTCTTGCAACAAAGCTCAAGGTCTATGGGAGCAGGTGTGGCAACAGACGGGGTTAGCGACTGAAGCGGAACCATTTACCCTCCCTGGAAGCATGTTATGCTTAAATAAAAGTCCATAGGAGGCTAAGCAGCTTAAGGCTCCTCTCCAAATGACAGAGTCCTCAAGGGAATATCAGAAGGAGGGAGAACAGCACTTTCTCATCTACAGGAACCATATCCGAGAAAAGCTAAGTTCTCTCAGTGAGGGTTTCACTGGTGCAAAAGCAGCAGACCAGAAGGCAACGTTATGAAACTGCTTGACAGTCTGTGAACTGTCAAAAACTGAACTGTCAACCACAACAGGAGCGTGAGGACATACAGCACTGGTGTATAAGTAGCAGACCAGAAGGCAACGTCATGTAACTGCATGACAGTTTTTAAGTTGGCAACAACCAAAGATGTGTGGGGAAGCCTCAACTCCTGCCTGACTAGTTTGCTGCTGGCGAGTGGCGGTAACCACAGTGTGTTGCGGAGGCTGACACACCGTGTCAAAACACGGCAGCTTGTGGTAGCTCCCGCACGGCAACGGAGTGCTCTGTGTGTGGGAGTCATCATACATCTGGCAGGGTTGACTGTGCATGGGTGGAGGAGCTCTCACAACAAGAGTGTGAGAGCATGAAGCCATGCCGGGCGCACAACCGTGGGAGGTGTAGGCCCACGGGTGCATCGTCAACCTTCTCCGCAGTCGGAGAGTGGGAGCTGGCAACAACAAAAGCAGAGTGCTGGTGCGTGGGAGGGGCTGCGGTGGGTTGAGGAGCATGCGGTATGGTATGCAGAGCATGCTGTAAGGTATGCAGAGCATGCTGTAAGGTATGCAGAGCATGCTGTAAGGTATGCAGAGCATGCTGTAAGGTATGCAGAGCATGCTGTAAGGAATGCAGAGCATGCTGTAAGGTATGCAGAGCATGCTGTAAGGTATGCAGAGCATGCGGTATGGTATGCAGAGCATGAGGTAAGGCATGCGGCTCATGCTGCATGGTATGCGGCTCATGCTGCATGGTATGCGGAGCATGCTGTAAGGTCTGCAGAGCATGCTGCATGGGCTGAGGAGAATGCCGCAAGTGCTGGAACCCGGCAACTCCTGATGCGGCAGCTCAGGCATGTTAGCAGATGGTGCAGCAAGAACATGCGTCTGGCAGTGAGGACTGCGCATCGGTGGAGGAGCTCTCACAGGTGTGGTGTGGGAGCAGGCAGCCGCAGTATCTGCTGAGCGCACAACCTCGGCGGGTTGTAGGTAAACAGGCTGCATTGTCAACCTTCCAGCATGATACTCCTGCATGAAGGAGCAAGCTGAGACTGTATAGTCTGCAGCATGGACCACTAGGGTCTATGAAAGACAACAACAAACGGAGCTACTGTCCGTTGTGACTGAGGGTCTAAAACAGCTGGTGCGGCAACAGACGGAGTTACTGCCTGTTGCGGTACCACCTAGCCTCTCTTAGGAGGTGTGCAGTTGTCGTACTGCAGCGAGTCCGAACTGACCCAGTGGCTACACCTAGGCCGTTGGACTTGCGCGGAAGGGACCGACTTGCACTTAAAAGCTGCAAGATTTGGTCCATGGTTTCTGCGAGAAACCTCTTCCGCAGACGAGGAATAAATGGGCTCTCTCGTCTTTGTGTGGGTGGGGTGATCACGTCGGCAACGTGTGTAGATACACCCGAAACCACAGAGGGAAACGTCTGTTCGTCGATCAAGGCCTGAGGAACCCATAAGTCCTTCGACATTACTTCTCCCCTGGGCTTGGGAGCTTGTAAGAGGTATCGGACTAGGTGAACCACTGGCACGAACAGACGAACCCTCGAACGCAACACTGTAACACTTTGCGCATATCACTTTATCACTTTTGATTTTCTGTTTGCACTTATTTCACTGAACTCGAAACTTTAAGTGGTTTGTACCTGAAACACGCAATCCTATCCTTCATTAAAAGGTAGTAATTGCGAAAACAGTATTACAATGTAACAGAAAAACATAATGAAAGATAAAGAATTCAGTGGCTGGAAAAGAGACTAAACACTAGATCAAATAAACTACGTTTAAAATCTCTCACCGCATAAAGCCTGGGAACAAGAATAAAACTCTAGAAACGTTTTACCTTCTTCCCCTCTATCGACTAGGGAGAAGAGCAAAAAAAACGAGAACAACGTTACCCGCTTGAACGAAACGTTTATCCTCCTCTCTCTCCCTCCGTCTCTATCTCTCTCTCTCTCTCTCTCTCTTGACTTAGAACCTGAGAGATGAGCCCAATTATATATATCGTTAAAACATATTATTTGTTAAAGGAAAAAAACTGAAAGGTTTCCCAAATAAAAAGTTCCTTTATTAGAATTAAAACCATTTAAGCTAAGAAAGAATGAACGAAACGCTATAATCGGTTTACTCTTACTGCAACGTGAAACCGTGAATACTCTCTCTCTATCGTAACGATAGAGCGCAAGTTGAACGTTCTGAACGTCAACAACTGCGGAGACTAAACAAAACGTTAGTTCAACTTTGAAAACAGTACGAGACTTATCAAAGAAATTCTTTCAAAAACATAAAATTAAAATAGCATAAATTCTTAACAGGAAAAACGATATGACGAGCTCAATGTTAATTAACTTCGGTTCCAAGTAAGGACCGCCTACTATTAGGAAAGGTCGCATATTTTTTTTTTTTTTAAGGAAAGTTAATCGAAGAGGCCTATAAATGGCGGAGAGATATAAAAAGTGAAAGAGAATCTATACTCTCTTCGACACCAACACTTCCATCTAAGGGAAGGGTCGGCCATTTAAAAGTGAAAGAGAGTCCATACTCTCTTCGTCACCATAATTAATTCAAATTAATTCCAAAAGCTTGCTAAGCTAAAGATAAAGCTTCCTGAATAGCGAAGGCTAAACTCTAGAGCAAATACATCACCAAATCGTGAACAATAACTCCAGAATCAACAGCGTATCCAAGTAGGTCTAGCCGGAGGCACGACAGAGGAAAAATTGAGTTCTTGTTGACAAGAAGTACTTGAGTACCTGCTCACAGATGGCGCTGTTGTGTACACCCCCACCTGTATAGCGATCGCTGGCGTATCCCGACCGTAGATTTCTGTCGGGCAACAGAGTTGACAGCTACATGATCATCGGGTAAGATTAATATTGAAAAATATAATAATCTTTTTATAGGCATCATCAGTTATCATCATCATCAATAATAATAATGACCACAATAAAAATAATAATTTTCCTGGAAGTTTCCAAATAGGAAAGTACCATACTGTACAGTACGGTCATTATCTTTGTGGGGTGATTACATTAATCTTATCTGGCTTCATGTAAATCTACCTGCTACTAAATATCTGACATAGTTTAATTGTCTGCTATTAATAACCCGCTACTGATTTTGGTCTAGTGATTTAATCGCAATTTTGTAAATCAAGTAATTAAGGTCACAGAATGCTAAAATTAATTAGCTGCATCCAAATTTATTTGTTGTGATTTATAAGAAAATAAAATCCTTTATTTTTCTTATATTTTGAAGAACTAGTTACATATACAACATGATCGAATATGGGATGACAGTAACAATGGAATGAATTAAGTATCATAATCATCATCATAAAAGTTTTCATTAGCTCTTCTCTTGATGAAGTTAAAGACATGAAATGATCTAAATTGATTTTCTTCTAATCTGCACACTGTCTTCCTGAAATGTCAAAAAGACCAAGTGTTCATCTGTCACCTATTTAAATGATTCTTGAGAGTTCCAACAGGTCTTCGTCCTGCCGCTTTAATATTTGTTGCTTTCATGATTAACAGTTCTTGGCCTCTTTTCATCTCATATCCAAACCATTTCGATCTTTGAGCTCTTAACCATTTTTTTCAGGTTTTAGACACCACATTTCTCTACAAATTACTTATTTGTGATATCATCTTCATACCTTACTGCAGCCACAAATCCTAACATTCTAAGGTCACACTTTACCTAATTCATTTTTATTTCTTTGTCAGTGCCAATGTTTCTACTGCATAGAGTAGTATAAGCCTCTCTACTAATGGCTCTTCCTATATACAATAAAACGGATTTTGAGCGAAGCGAAAAATCTATTTTTGGGTAAGATGGCCATGTCGTCCTGATGGAAGTTCCTTAAAGGCAGCTTCCTAGGGTATATTACAACTACGGCGATATTCCCAGAGAATTTACCTTAAGGTACCCAGAATTCTAACTCCTGGAGCGAGTATCCCTAAAAAAGACCTTAGGGATATCGTAAATATCAGTGGACGTATTCTTGACACGCCTCATAGCAATCTATACCCCGAATAGAGTTAACACTTCGTAGGGGTCAAATGGCAAGAAAACGAAAACGAGAAAGAAAAGGGGAGAGCCGTTCGTAAGGCCCTCTCTTCTCCCGTTTTGTAAGCGTGCCCTGCGCCGATTCTGGCGCCATCTGCATTCCTTGTAGCGAAACACGAGGTGCTACAGATACTGTATGTAGGGAGGGATCCTACGGCCCTTTCATTGAAAGGGAAGGGCGGGTCCATCAGGACGACATGGCCATCTTACCCAAAAATAGATTTTTCGCTTCGCTCAAAATCCGTTTTTTGGGCTCAAGCCATGTCGTCCTGATGGAAGTATACCAGAGCATTACTGTATCTGTGGATTCTCAAAATGTGCCGTACTCCTCGGAAATATTTCCCCCAGTCGACGCGACCTAGAGACCTAAGATGTTACCGTCATACATCTTTTCAACTAATCATAAACCATGATAGAGCTTCCTGCCCCCAACAGGGAAGAGTCTTACTAGACTCTGGGAAAGTCTCGAAGAGTACATATATCTAAGTATGAACCCCAGGCAAGCGAGTATAGTGGTCTCACCCCATACTGGGTAAAGCGAAGTTCGAAAAGAATCACTGTGTCAATATGAAATATCGACCAGTCCTCCGCTCAAAACACGTATTGGACAAAGGTTCATATCCGCTTAGGAGGAAACTCGTAAATCCGCCACCATCCCTTTATGGGATGGAGTCCTCCAGCTAAGGGGAAGCATAAACCAATGCAATATTAGCTTGCATAAGGGAACATTCTATTAGAATTATCCCCGGGTAAATATACATAGAATGAATGCTCACAGGTGAAGGAGACGCAAGGTTCTCAAGAACCAGTTTATTGACAGACAATAAACAAACAGGTTAACCACACTCATATATATATATATATATCTATATATAAGAGGAGGATAACTAAAACTTTAAGCATAAGTATGATAGTAAACAGCAACTTGTTTGTCTGAAAGAAAAAACATTGGAGCCACTTTTAAGATACCAAAGTATCAAAGTCAAAAGTCTGTTTTACTAATCAGTCACATTAGCGTTAGAAACGCTCGGCACGCATGTTTGCACTTATGCTGGGTTCACCTTTGAAAGTGGAACAGTCAATGTGGGTCACCCAGTACCCTCACATAGTATGTAGTACAACATGTGACTACATACTCACCCTGGAATTAATTGTCCCAATTAAGTTACTGTTCCTCGCAGAGTTAAACAGCAGGGTTAACGACGCAACCCACTGCCACCACAGAACCTCTTAGTTGCTGCACTTGCTTCGCATAGTGACGAAAGAACACTCTGGAAGACTTCCAGCCAGTGTACGAACGAAGATGTCCAAAATCCCTACAACTAAAGAAGTTTAAGGATGAAGCAACTTTCCTCGGATCGTGACCTGTGGGTGAACAGTCAGGATCCGCTCTGCGAATAAGATATGTGATTTTCGCCCTGAGTTATTTCAGTAATAAATTTTTGAGCCTGACGTTTCTCCCCTGGCCAGATGGCCATCCTTGAAGTCTGAAGTTCTACGAAGATAGACCTTTAGGCATTCTACTGGACATAGAGATGCATCTTCTTTCAGAGGGCAGATTCTTCAGGGACCCCACCTGATGGTGGGTAACTCGTTCTTGGTGAGAAACGTAGGATCCGGAAATAGGTTCAGTTCACCCATCCAGGGACTGAACACGACCTTCCTCTCTCGAGAGGGGTATGATCTCACTAACCCTGGCCCCGGACGCGAGTGCAAAAAGGAGGATAACTTATGGGTCAAATCCTTTAACGCACACTCCTTATTGTTCAACAGTGAAGCAACATGAAGAACTTTTCTAAAGACCATGAATTGGGCTTTGGAGGTGCTAAAGGTCTGAGCCTAGCGCAGGCTTTCGGAACTTTTATAAGAGATCTCGTTAGCGAGGTCGACCTGGAAGGCATATAGAATGGATCTTGTCAAAGCAGGCCTACATGATAAAATCGTGTTAGTTACCGATCCATAACCATGGAGATGGATGAAGAAAGACAAGCAGAAGTCCGTTGTGATCTCCTGCGGAATCTTCGTCTGACAAGGGCTACCCATTCTCTCCAAGATGACTCATATTGCCTTATAAAAGGTTTGCACTTATAATCCTTTAGGAAGTCCGTGCTGGCTTTCGACATCCCGAAACACTTTCTCACCTGATTAAGGAAAGAAATCATGAGCTGCTGGGTCCGGGTTTTCTGTGATGAAGCGCAGACAATTGACTTCTGGACTCACTGGGTCAGAACTGGATCTGGTAGCGGTCGAAACTCCAATCGTAGTTCCAATGCCAGAGGGAACCCCACACTGTTCGGCCACTTGTGGGCCACTACTGCCGCTACTCCCTTAAATGATCTCAGTTTGTTGAGGACCCTCAACAGAAGGTTGTAAGGAGGGAACAGATAAATCCTGAACAATCTGTTCCAGTCGAGGGACATCGCGTCCACTGCTTCCGCCAAGGGGTCCTCGTACGGGGACACATACAGGGGCAACTTCTTGTTGTCTTTCGTCGCAAAGAGGTCTAGCCGCAGTTCTGGGACTTGACTCCGAATGAAGGAGAATGGTCCTGCGTCTAGGGACCATTCCGACTCTATCGGTGTGAACCTGGATAGAGCGTCCGCTGTCACATTGCGGACTCCTTAAAGGTGAACTACTGACAGGTACCATTTCTTCTTCCCCCAAATCGGAAGATGGCCAACATCACCTGGTTGAGAGGTGGCGACCTTGATCCTTGTCGATTCAAGTATCTCACAACTCCCCCGCTGTCCAGCACCAACCTAATGTGGATCGAGCGATGCGGGGAGACTTTCTTGAAGGAAAGAAGGACTGTCATAGTCTCTCGAAAATGACTGTGAGAGGTCTTGAATAGACTGGACCAAGACCCTTGGGCCTTTTTCTGATAAGAGTGAACTCCCCATCCCTCCTTCGAGGCGTCTGGGTGACTCGTCACCGACGGGGGAGGTGGATGAAGAAGAACCGACTTCCTAAGGAGTCTGGCTTGGGACCAAGGCCTGAGAAGAGTATTTCGACGAAGCGGAACTGGTCTTCTCAGATCTCTTCGCGCATCTGATGCATAACTACTCCAATCTCCGGTTGCATCCTTTAGCTGTGCTCTTAGCACCGGGTCTGTCACCGAAGTAAACTGGAGAGACCCCAGTACACTCTCCAGTTCGCATCTGATATCCATACGGAATCTAGAAGTCTCTTGACAGAACCAGCTATCTCCTTTCTTTTCTCCGCCATGACGGAGAAAACGGTGTGACATTAGGTCCCAGTGGATTCACACCCACCGGAACTTAGAGATGGAGGAAGTTGAGACTTTTCCTGTTGATCTTGAAGCCTAGATAAACTAGGAAATGGATCACATACAGGGAAGCTTGC
The DNA here is from genome assembly GCF_036898095.1 of Palaemon carinicauda. Lineage (NCBI taxonomy): Eukaryota > Metazoa > Arthropoda > Malacostraca > Decapoda > Palaemonidae > Palaemon > Palaemon carinicauda. Next base: position 88,294,151 of record NC_090746.1, read on the forward strand.
AAGCATTCTGTCCTGGGTGCTGCCCACCCCAGCCAAAAATCCAGGTAGGCTACTACCTGAATTCCCTTTAGGCGTAATTGACTGAGAACTACGTTCGCAAGCATCGTGAAAATCCTTGGGGCTATTTTAAGCCCGAGAGGCATGGCTTTGAAGACGTATAGTCTTCGTTGTAGCCTTAACCTTAGGTAGGAGGGGAATCGACAATAGATTGGAACGTGCCGATAGGCGTCTGACAAAACTATGGAGGCGGTAATTGCCCTCTTGGGCAGTAAGGTCCTTATGTGTTGTATTGTTAGCATCTTGAACCTGTAGTTCGCTATGAACCTGTTAAGTGGCGACAAGTCCAGAATGACTCCGAGATTTTCGAGTCTTTCTTGGGAACACAAAACAGCCTCCCTTGGAATTAGATGGACTTTACCCTTCGGATCACTTTTCCTCTAACAGTTCATGAATGAACTCCTCCAGAACGGGGGTGGAGTATCGGAAAAACGCCGAGGGTATGGGGATGGAGTGCTGTACCAGCTCCAGCCCAGTCCCTTCTTGAGTAGGCTGTGGACCCAGGGATCGAAGGTCCACCGATCCCAAAAGCGTTGGAGACTCCCTTCTACCAATATCATCTCGCTCGGACTGTTGTCCTGAGGTCTTGCCTCTCTGACCTCGACCACCCATGAAACCCCTTCTCCTTGAGGGGCGCCTAGACGAAATTCTGGCTGCTCCTCTAGGCTTGTTCGACAGGCAGTTGACTGACCTTCGAACGATGGGTTGAATGCCGGAGACTGTGTCGACACGAATTGGGGAACCCACTGAAGTGTGGTCGGGGTTTTTGCCACCATCTGGGGCACTGAGGGCATCAGCAAATGCCGTTGCTGCTGATGTCTACTTGACTTAGCTGGCCGAGAAAGTATCCTAATCCTTTTAGTCTTCCTCCAAGGTTGGGGACCCCATCCGGGGAAGAATTTCTCTTGGTAGACAGGCCCCACTCCCGGAGAAGATTTCTATCGTCCGTGGCGGCCCTATCAACCTTTTTGACCGACTCACTAGGGAAAAGGTCTTTGTCCCAACTGTTGGAGGAGATTAGTTTCCTTGGCTCGTGCCTCATCGTAGCCCGGGCGAACTCGAATTCCCTACAGGTTCTCTTCGCCCTGACGGAGCTGTAGAGATCCTTCGTCACAGTGGCCATATGAGTCTTGATCACAACCATGAACGTTTCATGGACCTTGGGATCACTTGTCATCGTCTCAACGTGGACTGAAGAGACAAAGAGGCAGCCAGTCTTTCTTTTGTCTAGAGTTCTCTCCGCAAAAGAAAACCAGACAGCTTAGAGAGGATCTCGCCGAACCGGCATCCGACAAAATCCGCCTCCCACATCTGGACTGAGAAGGTAAGATGGACGTCCTTCCAGTCCTTGATTTGCTTACTAAATCTTCCTTTCTAAAGGCCAGCAACAAGGGTTTACACTCCACCAGGGAGGGGAAAGGCTTGCCAGCCTCGACTGTTTTCAAAACCGCCGCAAACCCTTTCAGCGAAAAAAGGGGGAAGGCTGTGGCAGGAGAGGACACAAAGGAAGGGAGCCTCTTACTCAAATACAGCTACCTTTGAGTTCATGACGCCCCTCTCTTTCATCGAAGAAGAAAGCAAGGCATGAGCCTGTCATGGTCTATCACTACGACCTCCTTAGGCTCTGTCTCTTCCTTTGAAGCTGGTACCTCCTTCCACCGGACCTTGCAGTCCGGATGTGCCCCTGCAGTTACAATGCAGCTGCCTTCCCATTCTTCTCCCTCTGCCTTTGTTGGATCAAGCCAACAATGGAGGGAGGGCCTGCTCTACTGCGAGAGCAGATGATGTTGAGGGAGCAGGTTCAAGGACCTGAACCGGAGCAGCCGACCTCTCTCGGCCTCTTCCGCTACCTTGTCCGGAGCTCGAACTTCATCCTGGCCTTCTGCCAGGAGGTCTTCCTCCAGACGTTCGGACACGTCTGGCATCCTGTCGTCCAACTGGATGCTAAGCAAGGCGACCGTGACTTCAGCATCCACGGGATCTGAATTAAGGGGACCTCCTCTTGAGGTTGGGGAATCACTGTAACAGTTGATGCCCTAGGAAAAGAAAGCCCTCATCTTCTCATTTGGAAGATAAGGTCCAGAGGTAATTTTATGAAAGCCCCTCACCCAGGTACGAAGCTTCTCCCTAGCTATATCCCTTGAATCCACCGTTGTAGGGGAGACGAAAATGGATTTTGAGCGAAGCGAAAAGAAAAACCTCAATAGATAGGTTAGTGCATATGAAACATACCTGGGGAACCCAATACCGGAGAACATCCGTGGAGACAGCGCATGCCACACGCCTCCTTCAGAACCATGTCCGCAGAAGCCCTACTGCGGACGTTGCAGAAATACATCCGCACTACGGATGGTCCTCCTGTAAAGAGAAGAAATTTCCATGAGTATCAAGTGAACTACGTATCACTGGATATGCACAGTAGCATAACAAAACGGAAAGACACATCCTTGTATTTCCCGCACACCCAATTGTTGTAGCCTTCCAATTCATAAAATCGTATAGTTAATCTATGCCAGATTAACCAATGGAAAATTTCCAAAGGAAGAAGGTGTAGCCCCCCCTAAGGAATGATTTTAAAATACCGGATAGTAGACAAGAAAGAACTCACTTTCTTATCTGTAAGGCCAACAACAACGGGTCGTGCAAGACCACAAAGAATAAGGAAAAGACACATACTTGTGAATCCCCCACAATCACCTGTGGAAGCCCACCAGCCATTAAAATCAAATGGTTAGTCTTTGCAAGAATAACCAAAGATCATATTTTCCCGAGGGAAATTAGGTGTAGCTCACACCTAAGGTAAGATTTTACCATTCTGGCTAAAGATGAAAAGAGTTCTCTTTTCATCCCTGTAAGGCAACACCAAGTGACTGTACAAGGCAACACAAGTAAGTTAGAGAAGACAGTGTTGTAACCTACTATATCATGTTCTCCCCTGGTAGAAGACATTAAACAGGGAAGAACTGATACAGTACATGAGGGTGGTGTGCCGGCCGGCTCTTGCCGGTCAGCACCCCCACCCCCTTTTCCAAAGGTAGGTCTCAAGTATGCAACTTAGGATCACCCAGACGGGGAAGAACTCCAGTTCCTATGCCTGAACCGGTCGGTAGTGGTTGCCGGTCCATAGCTACCCGGTTGGTACCCAGCTGCCGGCCATCACTCTTAGTGGCCGGCCAACCGAGTGATGTAGCAGGCCGGCCCGGCAGCGGTGAGTAAACCCTGCCGGCTGGCATCCACTCCAGGTAGCGTCCGGCTGCCGGCCGCCACTCAAAGCGGCCGGCAGGTGAGCAAGGAGACCGGCCAGCAAAGGCATAAGACCACTGCCGACCGACAGCAAGAGAACTAGCGAACACCCCCCTACCGACGGCCGGCCACTAGGCCGGCAGACGGCAAGGACAACACAAGAGAAGACAACAGAATGGGTGCCGGGCTAAGAGGCTATGTACCTCCGCGCCCGACACCCGAAAGAGTGCCGAGAGGAAGGGGAGACACTAAGTCAAGCTTCCTAACCACTGCTTACTGAAACTACAGACGGCAGCGGTTGAGGGACCAAGGAAGGACCGGGCAGCACTCAAAGGATAGGGCCTCTGCCGGTCGGCACTCTCTGCCGGCCGACAGGGGACCACGTCAGCTCCCCATCCCAACCTATGCTAGGTACGGATGTGAGACGACTGACACAAAGGAAACAGAAAATAGAAGGGAAGGACAGAGGGTCCTGTCCAACCTTGCCTTGGTTAAGGATCATTCCAAACTAAGAAAGCTCATCTCAGCCAGCGAGATCCAGGGAGGGAGGCCGGCACTACTGGCTGCCTCCCTAAAACCAAGGCAAGGAAGGAATTGCTATTCCGGAAAGGGAACATATCCCGAACCCGGAACAGCAAAGAGGACAAGTCTGAGGGGTCACCGAGCGAAGGGATCATAATTACCGAAACCTTCCAAGGTGAATCAAGGAGGATAAACCTCCTATGCCCGTGTCAGGCAGCAAGGGAGACTCTGCCCCACGCTAGACCAACACGGACTCAGACTAATACACTGCTGTACTGTCCCCCTCTGAACCAAATCAGTTGGAGCAGGAAGGTACAGTACTACTCCAGCATAGTTATATTTGAAAATTAATTCAAACAAACCACTAGAGTTAAGCCTAAGGCTTAAACAGAGGGAAAGGGTTTGCCCCTTCCCCGAAGAGAAGGGAGCAAACGGGGAAAAGATAATATTATCAAGACCTAAGACAACCTAGCTTAGGCACTAAGAGAATCGATTACCTAAATCACCGAAACTCACTCCAATACTATCTTGGAAATTACTCGAAAAGGGCTGTATGTATAACGTTGCCTAACGCTTTAAGCAATATAAAATCACACTTGGAAGACTAAATATCATGCAGGAAGTACAAGGACCAATAACTAGGCTACGAAGACTAGTGTTGGTCAGCCTAGGCAAAGCTTTCGCCAGGCGCACTACTAACGCATCATAATAGAATTCCTAATTAAGCTAAGCAGCTAATTATTAAAGCGCAGGGGGCTGGGAACGTCGCTCTTGCTAACAAATAAATCCTATTCTAGCGAGCGACAGCGTCCATGACGCCTCCAGCAGGCAACAGCTCTTGTATCAAAGATAACTCTTATAAATACTTTAATTTTAAACAAGAGCCTACATTTATACATAAAAGAAATAGTACTCAACTTATCCGAAAAGCAGAAGAAGTTGGAGAAAGCATAATATGAGAGTAAATCCAAGATTTTGGTAGAAACACAGGAAAAAACACCGAGTTGTAAAGCTACGCAAAAAGGAATGCAGATGGCGCCAGAATCGGCGCAGGGCACGCTTACAAAACGGGAGAAGAGAGGGCCTTACGAACGGCTCTCCCCTTTTCTTTCTCGTTTTCGTTTTCTTGCCATTTGACCCCTACGAAGTGTTAACTCTATTCGGGGTATAGATTGCTATGAGGCGTGTCAAGAATACGTCCACTGATATTTACGATATCCCTAAGGTCTTTTTTAGGGATACTCGCTCCAGGAGTTAGAATTCTGGGTACCTTAAGGTAAATTCTCTGGGAATATCGCCGTAGTTGTAATATACCCTAGGAAGCTGCCTTTAAGGAACTTCCATCAGGACGACATGGCTTGAGCCCAAAAATGCTTAGGATACAACAGTTTTGATTCAGCTTTTCGTGGATACATCGCAGCCCTCATAAAGGAATTGTAATTTCTTGCTTCATTTTATCATTCTATATTTATGTCCTCCATGTGTTTCTTCTAGTCCGAGTTATGTTTCTATATCATAAAGTGTGTTATTTCCTAGATTATGACTACTACTAAATTAGTAAAATTAACTAACTTTTGTGGTTATGTACTGTATTGTATTTAGGTGTTCCGACTTACATCACAACTCCAGTCTTAGGAATGAATCTACGCTGTAACCCGAGTACCTATTTTACCAGTAGTATGTCAATTCACCTATATTTTATTTAGTATACTACCTATCTCTTACTGCTCTCGTGATTTCTGCTTCCTAATCCACTACGTTTCCAAATGCTGTAATAGTACCTCTTCTACAACCTGCCCATTAATCACAGCAGGGTTCTCAACTCTTGTTTATTCCACATTTGCTCTTTGCTTATGTGTCATGATTTGAAAGCCTCTTCTTCCATGTAGATTTTGTAATCCAGAGCACCTCTTATGACACCATCTGCTAGATTCAGTGCACAGTAATGAAGTCAGACCCACTTCTTTCCCAAAATAACCACGTCCTCATATTCCTGATTGTACTTTTTCCTTTGCTTCTTTTCTAGTCCCCAACAGTTTTAGGTTGCTTACACTGCCTTTAAGTCATCTCTTCATTCCACTATAAAACCTTTTAAAAATTCTCACCACTTCCTTAGATTCTGCTGCTAATATTCAATCATCTGCAAACAACAGCTCCCAGTGATCCCATTTCTTGGACTCCTTTATAGTCTTCTACATTGCTATGATAAAAAAGCAAAGGGTTCAGACCTGATCCTTGACGGAATCCAAAATTTAACTCAAACTCTTCTGATACCTGTGTCTTCCCTCTAAGTGTAGTGTTATGGTAAAGTAACATCATAATGTCCATTTACTTATCTCGGTTCTCTATTGAATTACTTTTTCACTAACCACAAATATGTGGGAACAGATTCTTTCTCTTTACCAATTACAAACACTGCTTCTGTTATTGATTTCTCTGGTATAGAGTCATTATAAACTTTTACAATTTTCTTCGACTTTCCCCTCGCATCATTTCTGATATTTACATGACATGTTCCAGGAGTCTTATTTCACTGTAATTTCCACACTGCGAAATCATCCAATCTACTTTTGAACTACATTACTGTAAAATTCTTTTCCAGATCTTTTCTTCTGAACTCTTGTCAGGTTCTCATATACTCTAGTAAGCTCATATGACAGGATCTCTGACTGCTTTTGCAAGTCACTTATTATTCCAGATGGTCTTGGAACTTTTATGTTTTTTATTCTGATAAGTTCCTTTCAATTTCTTCAGCTCTTATGCTTTTTGTTGGTCCCTCTATTAGCCTATTCTCTTTCAGTTCTTTTTCCTTGTAGACTATAAATCTCTATCCTCTTCCTACATGTCCTCTGCTATAGCTTGAAAGCTTTCTTCTTCTCCAACACCATGTCTCTCTTTCTCTACAAGCCTTCCCAATATAACCTCCAAAAGACCCGATGTAAGTCAATTTCCAACGTAGGTAGAATTTTGCTCTATAAAGTTACTTATATGTTCCCTATACACGTACTGAACATAAAAGGTACTTACAATATACTGTACTACTATTTTATAAAAGCTGGGTACTGTGGTAGGTTTCTTTATTGAAAATATAATTTTTTTTACCTAAAATTTGCTTTTTTCTACAAGCTTGTTCTCTTTTTTTTTCAGGAAGGCTGAGAAGATGCAATTGTTATAAGTGACTTCCCTTCCCTTTCCCAGTTGTTGAGATACCAGACCTGGTGGGGTGTCTCTTAGTAATTGAGAAGTTGATGACAGGGAGATAAATAAGCCTTGTCAAAGAGTAAGATAGAATTAAGAAAAAATGAAGGCTTTTCACACTGATAGTGAAGTTATTAAGCTTTGTCAATAATTAAAAGTAAAGTCAACAGTAAGACTAGGAAGGTTGATTTAAATTAAAGATTAAGTGTAAAGAGGGCTGTACAGTATAATACAGAGCAAATCCTGATTAATTCTATATATTAAAATGGAAAACACAGATGAAAGACTGAATAAGGTATACTATACTTGCACAGACAGTGTAATATATGAGTGAAAAACCATATTGTGGTTTTTTTTCTTTTTTTTGAGATTCATATGGTGCTTTATTTACCAGAGGAATAAGATTTCTATAAGGAGATAAAACAATCTCATGGTTTTATAACAAAAATATAGTAGCGTATTATGATACACGATATAGTTGTTTAATTATATTCTTTTGTGATTGTTGTAATTAATCAAGACATTTAGTGTTGAGCTTATTGGATTGAGAATCGGTGATATCAATTAGTTTAAGTAAATATGAGGTGGTTGTTTTTTATAGTTTTGATGTGGAAAATATGATGTCTTCATTTGTAATATGGATTAATATCTAATAGGATTGAATTATTTCTAAATTGGATAAGTTTAGGGCTTAGATTAATACTAAGGTAAAACTGTGAATGTATGTGCTTGCATGTTTGTGTGTAAATGGCGAATAAAGTAAAATATAAGTAGAAGTGTGTTTGATTCTGGTCCATACTAACTCTAAACCCATGACACTACTTACATTAATAAGCTTTCATGTGAACTAAAGCACTGTACAGTACATTACTTCATTGCTATTGTATGATGTTGAAACCGACATAAGGTTGTGTAAAACAGTGTTAACATATTTTATTCTTTAAATTTATCATTTAAGGATGAGCGCTGTAATGTCAGAACTGATATATGTCAAACTGATGTACTGTACTGTATATTATTTCCCATACCACAGAGGGGAAAAAAAGAAAAATGTTATTTTGATAACAAAATAAATTTTTTAATATACTTAGCCGGTGATTATATAGCTGCAACTCTGTTGCCCGACAGACAACTCTACGGTAAAACCTCGCCAGCGATCGCTACACAGGTTGCGGGTGTGCCCAACAGCGCCATCTGTCGTCCAGATACCCAGTACTCAATGTAAACAAAGACTCAATTTTCTCCTCGTCCCACTGCGTCTCTATTGGGGAGGAAGGGAGGGTCCTTTAATTCATAATCACCGGGTAAGTATATTCAAAAATTTATTTTATTATCAAAATAACATTTTTCAATATTTAACTTAGCCGGTGATTATATAGCTGATTCACACCCAGGGGGGTGGGTAGAGACCAGCAATATATGTTTACACTTTTATGAGCTAAAAGTTTTTATTTCATTTTAGAAGTTATCAAAATAACAAAAACAAAATAAATAGGTACCTGGTAAGGAAGTCGACTTGAACAATTTCTCTGCCTTTTAAGTACGTCTTCCTTACGGAGCCTCGCGATCCTCTTAGGATGCTGATCGACCCCCTAGGATCTGAAGTATCAAGGGTTGCAACCCATACAACAGGACCTCATCAAAACCCCTAATCTAGGCGCTCTCAAGAAATGACTTTGACCACCCGCCAAATCAACCAGGATGCGAAAGGCTTCTTAGCCTTCCGGACAACCCAAAAAACAACAATAAAAACATTTCAAGAGAAAGATTAAAAGGGTATGGAATTAGGGAATTGTAGTGGTTGAGCCCTCACCCACTACTGCACTCGCTGCTACGAATGGTCCCAGTGTGTAGCAGTTCTTGTAAAGAGACTGGACATCTTTCAAGTAAAATGACGCGAACACTGACTTGCTTCTCCAATAGGTTGCGTCCATTTTACTTTGCAGAGATATATTTTGCTTAAAGGCCACGGAAGTTGTTACAGCTCTTACTTCGTGCGTCTTCACCTTAAGCAAAGTTCGGTCTTCCTCACTCAGAAGTGAATGAGCTTCTCGTATTAACAATCTGATAAAGTCTGACCAAGCATTCTTTGACAAAGGCAAGGATAGTTTCTTAACTAAACACCATAAAGCTTCAGATTGGCCTTGTAAAGGTTTAGTACGCTTTAAATAGAACTTAAGAGCTCTAACAGGGCATAAGACTCTTTCTAGTTCATTGCCTACGATCTCCGATAAGCTGGGGATATCGAAAGATTTAGGCCAAGGCCGAGAAGGCAGCTCATTTTTGGCTAGAAAACCAAGTTGTAGCGAACAAGTGGCTTTTTCTGACGAAAATCCTATGTTCTTGCTAAAGGCATGAATCTCACTGACTCTTTTAGCCGAGGCTAAGCATACCAGGAAAAGAGTCTTAAGAGTGAGATCTTTCAGGGAGGCTGATTGTAACGGCTCCAACCTGTCTGATATGAAGAATCTTAGTACCACGTCTAAATTCCATCCAGGGGTAGCCAAACGACGCTCCTTGGTGGTCTCAAAAGACTTAAGTCGGTCTTGCAGATCTTTATGTTTGGAAAGATCTAAGCCTCTATGCCGGAAGACCGATGCCAACATGCTTCTGTAGCCCTTGATAGTGGGAGCTGAAAGGGATCGTCCTTTTCTCAGGTATAAGAGAAAAACAGCTATTTGAGCTACAGAGGTACTGGTCGAGGATACAGAAACTGACTTGCACCAGTCTCGGAAGACTTCCCACTTCGATTGGTAGACTCTAATGGAAGAAGCTCTCCTTGCTCTAGCAATCGCACTGGCTGCTTCCTTCGAAAAGCCTCTAGCTCTCGAGAGTCTTTCGATAGTCTGAAGGCAGTCAGACGAAGAGCGTGGAGGCTTTGGAGTACCTTCTTTACGTGTGGCTGACGTAGAAGGTCTACCCTTAGAGGAAGACTACTGGGAACGTCTACTAACCATCGAAGTATCTCAGTGAACCATTCTCTCGCGGGCCAGAGGGAAGCAACTAACGTCAACCTTGTCCCTTCGTGAGAGGCGAACTTCTGCAGTACCTTGTTGACAATCTTGAACGGTGGGAATGCGTAGAGATCCAGATGTGACCAATCTAGGAGGAAAGCATCTATATGTATTGCTGCTGGGTCCGGGACTGGAGAGCAATAGATTGGAAGCCTCTTGGTCAGCGAGGTTGCAAAGAGATCTATGGATGGTTTTACCCCAAGTGGCCCAAAGTCTCTTGCACACATCCTTGTGGAGGGTCCATTCGGTTGGAATTACTTGCCCTTTCCGACTGAGACAATCTGCTATGACGTTCAAGTCGCCTTGAATGAACCTCGTTACTAGGGAGATGTCTTGACCTTTTGACCAGATGAGCAGGTCCCTTGTGATCTCGTACAACGTCAGTGAGTGGGTACCTCCTTGTTTGGAGATGTACGCCAAGGCCGTGGTGATGTCCGAGTTAACTTCCACCACTTTGCCTCGAAGGAGAGACTTGAAGCTTTTCAAGGCCAGATGTACTGCCAACAGCTCCTTGCAGTTGATATGCATGCTCCTCTGACTCGAGTTCCACAGTCCTGAGCATTCCCGACCGTCTAGTGTCGCGCCCCAGCCCACGTCCGATGCGTCCGAGAAGAGAACGTGGTTGGGAGTCTGAACAGCCAGGGGAAGACCCTCTCTTAGGTTGATATTGTCCTTCCACCAAGTCAGACAAGACTTTATCTTTTCGGAAACCGGGATCGAGACCGCTTCTAGCGTCTTGTCCTTTTTCCAGTGAAAAGCTAGATGGTATTGAAGAGGACGGAGGTGTAGTCTTCCTAGTGACACAAATTGTTCCACGGATGACAGCGTCCCTACCAGACTCATCCACAGCCTGACTGAGCAGCGTTCCTTCTTCAGCATCTTCTGGATGGATAGCAGGGCTTGATCTATTCTGGGGGCTGATCGTCTTGTTGTTCAGCAACGTCCTCATCAGAGGGTTCCTCATCCGAAAACTGATGAGGAAACGGCAACGGAGTGGGCAACGTCTGGCTCGCTGAGTCCGGTCGCACTGGTGGATGCGTGACGGAGCCGGACGCAATATCATGGAACTGCTGCACAGTCTGTGAACTGTCAACAACCATGGGTGCGCGAGGAAGCACAGCGTCAACCCGAGACTGTCTAGACCGTCTGGGTTGTGCAGTCAACACCCTACCGGGTTGCTGAGGTTGACGCACTGCGTCAAAACAAGTCACCTCTGCTGGTTGTTGAACGTCCTGAACGTCAACAACCACCTCCGAGCGTCGCTTAACGTCAACGTGCGGCTGGCAACCCACACTGGGTCGCATCGGTGGAGGAACCACCTCAACTGGCAGACGCGAGTAGGTTACCTCAGCGTCAACAGGGCGCACAACCGACCGGTTGGAAGGTTGTTGGCCAGAAGGTTCGGTAGCAACCTTCTCCGCATTAAAGTCCTCTATCAAGGACGCAAGCTTGGACTGCATGTCTTGCAGCAAAGCCCATTTAGGGTCTACGGGAGCAGGTGTGGCAACAGACGGGGTTAGCGACTGAGGCGGTACCGTTTACCATCCCTGAAAGCCTTGTTATGCGTGACATAATTGTACAGCAAAACTTCAAAGGCTCGAAAACAGCTGTGAAGTTGACCTGTAAACAACTTGGAGCGTCTCCTGGCCAGGCGCCAGGGAGAGTCTACGAGAATTGAGAAGTCTATCTGGGCAGAGGCATGAACTCCCAAGCCGAGAACTTCTCTCGTGTCATATCAGACTCTCGCTCTATAAACCAGTTTAAAAGAAGGGAAAGCAAAGGCTGTATCCCCCAAACTCCTCCTGGTGAAAAACCAGTCGCCTAGCCAACGTAACGCTCTCTAGGAGAGCGAGAGAGCACTAGCTTAAAAACAACGGCTTCGAAGTAGCTAGGCCTAGTGTAAGTTCTGACGTTTAGGCGAACGAGGAGCAGCAGTTACAAAAAGATCCGGACAAAGATCCTTAAAAAATCATCATGATTTAATTAAAGTCCATAGGAGGCTAAGCAGCTTTAGGCTCCACTCCATCTGACAGAGTCCTCAAGGGAATATCAGTAGTAGGGAGAACAGCAACCTCCTCATCTACAGGAACCTTGTCCGATAAAAGCTGAGTCTCAAGCAAGGGAGAGACCTACCGTGGTGGCAATGCTTTACAAGCAGAGTCCACACTCACTGGTGCATTAGTAGCGGACCAGAACGCAACGTCATGTAACTGCTTGACAGTCTGTGAACTGTCAACAACTGAACTGTCAACCACAACAGGTGCGTGAGGACGCACAGCGTCCACTCGAGACTGCTTTGACTGCCTAGACTGAGCAGTCAAAACAACTCTAGAATGCGGAGGTTGACGCACAGCGTCAAAACAAGTCAACTCCGATTGTTAGTGAACGTCTTGAACGTCAACAGGAGCATCAGCAAGTGGCCTAACGTCCAAATGCGGCTGAAAAACCACACGAGACCGCATCGAGTGTGGTTCTAAACAACCTGACTGACGTGACTAAGCTACGCCAACGTCAACAGTAAGCACAAAGGAACGTTAGGTTGGCTGAAAGCCAGGATATCGATGAGATAAACGGCTAGACTCAACGGACTAATCGGCAGAATAGTCTTCCATAAGGGAGGCAAGCATATACTGCATGTCTTGCCATACAACCCATTAAGGATCAACGGAAATGGTTGTGGTAAGAGACGAGGGTAACGTCTGTGACCGCAACACTTTGCCTACAAAAAAGACTCTCGGAGTCTGTGTTACGCTTTTGTTAGGCGGCGAGCAGTTATCCGATGACTGCATAGGGTCAGAGCTGTCCTAATGGTTGTAACCAGGACGCTGGACCTGTCCTGAAAGGACAGACTTTCGCTTAAGGGCTTCGAAACCTTGTGACAGGTTTCTTATGCGAAAAGCCTTCGGATGACGAGGAGAAACAACTTCTCTCTCGTCTTATGGTAGGGGAGATCTTGGTAAGATACACCCGATACCATAGAGGGAAAACGTCTGTTCGTTGGTCAAGGCCTCTCGAACCCATAAGTCGTTTGAAATTACTTCTCCCCTGGGCTTGGGAGCATGTAAGAGGTCCCGGACTAGGTGAACGACAGGCACGAACAGACGAACCCTCGGACGCAACACTGTAACACTTTGCGCATATCACTTTATCACTTCGATTTTCTGTTTTGCACTTATTTCACTGAAATCGAAACTTTTACTGATTTCTACCTGAAACACGCAATTCTACCCTTCATTAAAAGGTAGTAATTGCGAAATCAGTCGTATAATGCAAGCTCATTAATACCAGCAAAAAACAGAAAACATATTTTAAGATAAAAAAAAAAAAAATCATTGGCTGGGAAAGAGACTAAACACTAGTTCATATAACTACGTTTTCAATCTCTCACCGCACATAGCCTGGGGACGAGAATAAAAAACTAAAACGTTTTATCCTTCCTCCCCGTACAGCGACTAGGGACGAGAGTAACTCGAGAACAACGTTACCCGCTTGAACGGAACGTTTTCTCTCCTCTCTCTCCCTCCGTCTCTATCTCTCTCTCTCTTTCTCTCTTGATTTCGCACCTAAGAGAAGAGCCCAATTATATTTCGTCAAAAAAACATGTTATTTGACTAAAGGAAAAAACTGAAAGGTTTTTCAATTAAAAAGTTCCTTTAAAATAGAATTTAAAACATTTAAGCTAAGAAAGAATGAACAAAACGTCAGAATCGATTTACTCTTACTGCAAAGTGAAACCGTGATACACTCTCTCTCTATCGTAACGATAGAGCGCATGTTGAACGTCCTGAACGTCAACAACTGCGTAGCATAAATAAACTAAACGTTAGTTCATCTTTGAAAACAGTACGAAGACTATCAAAGAAATTCTTTCATAAAATATTACATTTAAAAAGTTTTAAATCCTTAGCTCTTTAAAAGCTAATTACGATATAAAGGGCTCAACGTTGATTAACTTCGGTTTCCAAGTTAGGACCGCCTACTCTCAGGAAAGGTCTATATAAACAAAACATTAAAATTATTTTTATATGTTTATAATAAATGGAAAGTTAATCGAAGAGGCCTAATAAAGGCGGAGAGATATAAAATATATAGAGGAAAATCTATAACGTGATATAATTACTAAAAGCCTAAACACACTTCCGTCTAAGGGAAGGGTCGGCCATTTAAAAGTGAAAGAAAGTCCATACTCTCTTTGTCACCATAATTAAATCTATCCAAAACGAGTTCAAGATTTAAGATGAAGATAAAACACCTGCATAGCGAAAGCTCAAAACTAGAATAAAGTACTTCACCAATTAGTTGTGAAAAAACTCCAGTTTAGCAACAGCGAGTAAGTACGTCTTGTCGATAGCTCGACAGAGAGAAAATTGAGTCTTTGTTTACATTGAGTACTGGGTATCTGGACGACAGATGGCGCTGTTGGGCACACCCGCAACCTGTGTAGCGATCGCTGGCGAGTTTTTACCATAGAGTTGTCTGTCGGGCAACAGAGTTGCAGCTATATAATCACCGGCTAAGTTAAATATTGAAAAAAAAAATATATATATATCACCTAATTTTCCAATTTTTGAAGTTCCCCACTTTTTTTCTGAACAGTAATCCCAAAATTAATAATGTTGTCCCTATGCATTGCATATTGCAAATAATTTACTTTTGCAAAAATACAGTACATATACTTACTTCTGATTGTCTGGGAAGTACAAAAGCGCCAACATTGATGGATGGAAGAAAGCCGCATCTGCCTGCATAAATGAGCGACTACAATACAGCGTTGCTTCCTTAAGTCGACCTTCCCTTGTTGCTGCGCCGCATTCACCCCATTCTTCGACAGCACCCCACACCCAACCTCCAACTTCGTCGCTAATCACCATATTGCTGATCTCTCCAACTAATTCACATAGTGACTGAAAATGAACAGTTATTACATCACCAGCATAATAAATGCTAAGCAACATAACATAAATACTTTTTTTTTCATGCAAATCTAATAAAATTACTTTGTAAACTCTAGTTTCGGCATGCCTTTGCAATCAACCTGAAGCAAGCTGCAAAAAGGTTCAATACAACATTTTAAAAACTGCTGTTTGAAAAGACACTAATTTTGTAAGTGAAAATTGCTTTAAGGATTAATCTTTTCTTTATTTAACAACCAGTGAACTCACCTGTAATGTTATGCGAATGTTAGCCAGATAAGAAGACACCCTTGCACGGGCAAGGCCATCTAACTGCCAGTCAGCCAATTTGCAAGACTCTCTGGGTTCCATTAACAAAATGCCTTCCTCATTTTTCTATGAGAGAGAGAGAGAGAATTAAAACTTTCTACTTTACTTAGACACCATATACTGATCTGAAGATTTACTTTTAATCTGATTTTACACAATGATCAGATTAAAGATATTTAGTCAATCAACAAATACCCTTCAGTGATCTGAGTGGTAACAATGTAATATACATACTACTGATGGTACGGGTAAAAGTTTGTGGAGATGAGTTAATACAGTTGTCATAATCCAATGAGTATCAAGATCAATGTACTGAGGGTATGAAGCGTTGACATTCAGTGGGGGAACATTGTGAATCATCACTCCTCCCCACCTTGGTACCATAAAACTGAAAAAAAGATTTAAAAATGGGATTTATTATTTCAACACTTGACCAACATTCTTTGTGTTATCTACTTATCAAATGCAACTTTTATGACAGCCTAGTAGGTAATAGGTTGGCTAACGCATATGCCATTTATTGAGATACTAAAGGTAGAGATTACTGGGTCCTTTGAATGGCCAAATAGTGTAACATTGGATCCCTCTCTGTTTATGGGTCATTTTTCATTTGCCTACATATACACTGAATAGGTTGGCATATTCATTACATATTCTCCTTTTTCCTTATACACCTGACAACACTAAGCAAATCAAACTATTCTTCCCTTAAGTGGCAAACTACATTAATTGTTCATTGACTACTTTTCCAATTGGAAAGGGTAGAAGAGACTCTTTAACTATGGTAGGGAGCTCTTTTAGGATACTCCACAATCAAATCAATGTTCTCTAGTTTTGGGTAGTGCCATAGCCTCTGCACCATGGTCTTCCACTATTTTGGGTTAGAGTTATCTTGCTTTAGGATACACTCGGACATACTAATCTAGTTGTTTTCTCTTTTCGCTGAGATATGGATATATAAAGTACTGAGAAGTAAAAGTACACCACCAGTCAGCTGTAACTGACCATTTAAATCTATGATTATTAAGCATTTAAAGATCTGTGTGCAAGGCAACATCGCATAATCATGACAATGGACAACAGGAATGCATTCTAGAAGAGTATTTCATCATAATTAGACAATAAAAATAGAATCGCTATGCAAAACTTGGGAAGTCATCCTAGTATTCCCAGTCTTCTCTAGATTACTCTGAACTAAACACAAACAATGCTTCCAGGTAAAGGTGTCACTAAACTTTAACTTGACATTCTGATTACTAATCAACTAATAGCTGACATAACTTTAAAGAAGAGGGAGTGTTAGTGAACAATACTCCTCCATACATATACTGTAATCACAACACTCAGGTTGTTGGTCGGTTTACGTTACACAAAGCCGGGAAAAATTTGAATCACATTGTGATTTATCATTCCAGAAATGGACTCTTTCGATTCGTATTAAAGTGCAAAATAAGGACATCTTATTAGACTCAAGCAACAAAATGAACTAAAAAAAGGAGTTCTCATAAAGGAAACACTTATCCTTGAGGAGGTGCTGTATGGTCTTCAAAGAATTTCCTGTGAAAGGTTAGAACAGAGAATCTTATACAGCATGAATACCAAAGATATATTGTCTCCCATGCTCTAAGGCCAGTGTATCAATGTGCAAGGTGCAAGGTACGGACTTAGTGTTTGTATTGGAGACCTCGCAACTTCAAGCTCCTTTGAACTTGCCACAGCACCTCAGTAGCTGAAAGTCATCAGATATGAGTGATGTCATGCACGGCATCCAAGAGTGGAACTATCATTCCAGTTTTCATCGGCATACTTACATTATAACAAACCATCAACCACCATTCACGTCAAACGTACATAAACAATGCTACACTCTCCTGATTGAGGCTAGAGAGGAAGGAGGGTTTTGGAGACCACACAGCACCTCTCCAAATATTTTTTCCTTCATCAAAACTTAATTTTTGGGGTTAAAGTGCTGTGTGGCCTGCAAAGATGTACTGTAGTACCAGAATAGTATTAAGTAAACTCTTACCCGTTCATGGACATCCATCTGCCACCAAGCCTAACCTACACCTCATACACGTTCGCAAGAGTAAAAAGAAAAACCAACAAGTCGACTCTTCCCCCCTAAAGGAGAACTGAAGAATACTGGCTGCCTCAAGGGCCTGGTGATTTGGTCCTTTCCTCCCGACTACCATTGCAGGGATCCCAAATGCGCCAAGTACCATGCATGAATGTTATACTGTTTGGATTTGCTTCATGTGTTCAATGAACACCCTATACCTAGACCAACCTTTAAAACTCTAGGTGTCCTGAAATTGCCTATTAGCAAAGAAAGCTAGCGTAGAGGAAATTTTCCTCACATTGTGGTTTTTAGGGATGGAAAAAGCATGTTTAAAAAATAACTAAGAATGTCATCAAAATATGGATAGCCTCTGTTGAAAGGTTGAAAAGTGCTTGTTGGACTGTGTGTTTTAAACAGACTACCTTCTTAAGATGAGGATCTCTGTAAATATATTAAGGTAGACCCTGGACAGAGGATGCTATATTCTGACTCATGAGCTTAGATATAAAACAGATCTTGTCTACAGAAAAGAGATCCAATGTCAAGATTAAATCACCAGATGACCTGGGATATTGCAATGAATTCCAAGGCTTTTCAAAAGGCTGCCAGTTCACTGACTCTTGCTCCCAAAGCTAAAGTGTAGCTTTCCATGAAAGTTCATCAAGAGAAATAGTGTAGTTATCCAACCCAACCAAAAACCCTAGGCAGACACCCAGAAACCATATGAGTGAGTGGAGATGGTGTTATGCTAAGCAAAAGACTAGATGATATGAAACCTGGTCGAGTCGAGTTCCATGTTAAAGGCATGCTTTAAGAGGTTCTGTTAAGACAGATTTATATGACAGTATATTTGATGGCTGGAACTTCCTCTCCTCAAACACAAACCTTACCAAAGTTATAACTAATAAGCTAATGTACACTCAGTCAGGATTCAGTTAACACTAAGCCAGAAAATGACTGAAGTACAATTAAAAGTAATAATATTCACCTTAACCCAGTTAGACAACCTCCAATGAGATTATGCTAGCCTAACCAAGGTATGACCAAAGTTAACCTTCCTTTGTATTTCATAACAATATAATAATTAGAACTCATTGATAATGAAATTAAGTTACCAAAATGGCACCAGCAATCAACCCCTTCTCCCTTTATGTTATTAAGAGACAAATTGTCTAGGACAGTAAAAGTACTTACAAAATTATAGGAAACACATCAAATTAAAGTTTGGAAGGCAAGAAACAAACACAATTACTTGAGTGCTAGAGCTAACCAGACATGCCTATATTAGTACTGTATTTGATAAACCATGAAAGGCAGAAAAAATCTGAATACAGGTCGTATTTTAATATTCTTGAAGTGATTTTGATTACACGAGAATTGAAGAGACAGTGAAAGATGGAAATGGAAGGTTGTTAAAAGGAGAGGAGGCAAGGAAAAGGTGGGCGGAATATTTTGAAAGTTTGCTGAATGTTGAGGATAATAGGGAGGCAGATATAATTGCTGTTCCAGGTGTTGAGGTGCCAGTGATGAGAGATGAGAATGAAAGAGAGATTACAATAGAGGAAGTGAGGAGAGCACTAGATGAAACGAGAGTAGGAAAAGCATCTGGTATGGATGGTGTGAAAGCTGAGATGTTGAAGGAAGGGGGTGTGACTGTACTTGAATGGTTGGTGAGATTGTTTAATATGTGTTTTGTGTTGTCAATGGTACCAGTAGATTGGGTTTGTACATGTATTGTACCACTATATAAGGGTAAGGGAGATGTGCATGAGTGTTGTAATTCAAGAGGTATTAGTTTGTTGAGTGTAGTTGGAAAAGTGTATGGTAGAGTAATGATTAATAGGATTAAGGATAAAACAGAGAATGCAATCTTGGAAGTACAGGGTGGTTTTAGAAGAGGTAGGGGTTGTATGAATCAGATTTTTACAGTTAGGCAGATATGCGAGAAATATTTAGCAAAAGGTAAGGAGGTGTATGTTGCGTTTATAGATCTGGAGAAAGCATATGATAGAGTTGATAGGGAAGCAATGTGGAATGTGATGAGGTTATATGGAGTTGGTGGAAGGTTGTTGCAAGCAGTGAAAAGTTTCTACAAAGGTAGTAAAGCATGTGTTAGAATAGGAAATGAAGTGAGCGATTGGTTTCCAGTGAGAGTGGGGCTGAGACAGGGATGTGTGATGTCGCCGTGGTTGTTTAACTTGTATGTTGATGGAGTGGTGAGAGAAGTGAATGCTCGAGTGCTTGGACGAGGATTAAAACTGGTAGGCGAGAATGATCATGAATGGGAGGTAAATCAGTTGTTGTTTGCGGATGATACTGTACTGGTAGCAGACACAGAAGAGAAGCTTGACCGACTAGTGACAGAATTTGGAAGGGTGTATGAGAGAAGGAAGTTGAGAGTTAATGTGGGTAAGAGTAAGGTTATGAGATGTACGAGAAGGGAAGGTATTGCAAGGTTGAATGTCATGTTGAATGGAGAGTTACTTGAGGAGGTGGATCAGTTTAAGTACTTGGGGTCTTGTTGCAGCAAATGGTGGATGGAAGCAGATGTACGTCAGAGAGTGAATGAAGGTTGCAAAGTGTTGGGGGCAGTTAAGGGAGTAGTAAAAAATAGAGGGTTCGGCATGAATGTAAAGAGAGTTCTATCTGAGAAAGTGATTGTACCAACTGTGATGTATGGATCGGAGTTGTGGGGAATGAAAGTGATGGAGAGACAGAAATTGAATGTGTTTGAGATGAAGTGTCTAAGGAGTATGGCTGGTGTATCTCGAGTAGATAGGGTTAGGAAGGAAGAGGTGAGGGTGAGAACGGGTGTAAGAAGTGAGTTAGCGGCTAGAGTGGATATGAATGTGTTCAGGTGGTTTGGCCATGTTGAGAGAATGGAAAATGGCTGCTTGCTAAAGAAGGTGATGAATACAAGAGTTGATGGGAGAAGTACAAGAGGAAGGCCAAGGTTTGGGTGGATGGATGGTGTGAAGAAAGCTCTGAGTGATAGGAGGATAGATGTGAGAGAGGCAAGAGAGCGTGCTAGAAATAGGAATGAATGGCGAGCGATTGTGACGCAGTTCCAATAGGCCCTGCTGCTTCTTCCGGTGCCTTAGATGACCTTGGAGGTAGCAGCAGTAGGGGATTCAGCATTATGAAGCTTCATCTGTGGTGGATAATGTGGGAGGTTGGGCTGTGGCACCCTAGCAGTACCAGCTGAACTCGGCTGAGTCCCTGGTTAGGCTGGAGGAACGTAGCGAGTAGAGGTCCCCTTTTGTTTTGTTTCATTGTTGATGTCGGCTACCCCTCAAAATTGGGGGAAGTGCCTTTGGTATATGTATGTTGTACCTCCGACAAGTAGAGAATGGAGGTTGAGGGTTTGTTGTGACGTAGGTATGCCGGCGAGAACTGGAATGATGATTAATTTCTGGGATGCCATGCATGATGTTATTCATAGTAGATGATTTTCAGCTATTGAGGTCTGTGGCAAGTTCAAATGAGCCTGAACATTTGCTAGGTCTCCCCTATATGCACAGTCTATGCCTTGCACATTGTTACACTGGCCCTAGAGCACGGAAAACAATATTTTTTTGAGATTCCTGTTGTATTAGATTCCCTGTTCTAGCCTTTTGCAACACTTTAAACTATAAAAGCCGGAGGTAAATGGTTGTGTCATCGACTATAAAGTTGCCATTAATCTCCAAATGGCATGGTCATTTTGCAGAAGGAGAGAACAAGAAATTCTTATTTTGGGGTAGACATCGACACATTTTCGAGTAGAAGCAACATGAACATCAGGGGAGTTTCATAAAAATGAAAGAGCATCAATTGCAAGATATGTATTCTTAATTGATACGCATCATCTACTTTACCTCAACCTGAATGACAAACTGAGATTGGAAAAATCTAGAGCAACTGCTTTGAGTCAGGCATAATAAATCTATTTAGATTGGTCCGTACAAAACTAGCAGCATGATAGCAAAGGATGAATGACAGTGTAGTTTGTATGGTTAATAATAGGATGTTAAACCAAGAATGGTTTAAAAATAATACTAAGGGTGCTTAATGCTAATTTTATCAACAAGAACTTGAGAAGATTGTTCCTCAACATAGATACTTCACAACATATGGGCCATTTGTTTAGAAATCTTGGCGTATCACTTCTCTTATTCACTAATCAATTCTTAAATAATCTGTTAAAAAGTAATCACCTACCTGTTTATTTCTAAAGGAGTTCCATCTGTTTTATGTATGAAGAGTGGAGACTGTTTTACCTTTGGAATGTAAACCACAAAGTGAAGTGATGGCCTGGTTCGGACATACGAACCTAGAATAAGTCAGAAAATTGCTGTTGTAAGGTTGATTACAAATAATCGTAAGCATTATCTTAAGTACCAGAAAGTGCAGTATGATATAATGAATGACATATTTATCATAAACTCTGCTAAAGATACCAAGTATTTATCCAAATACTATTCTTATATTACTTGTTAACTGTTTATCATGAAAAACTGTGATAAACTAAAGTAATAAGTAACAGTACAGTACATATAAACAGGAGTATTTTGTCATACATATATCCTTTATTTCCTTGTAAGCCATTAAAGTGGGAGAGAAATTTCCAAAATTTTTAGAAAATTATCCTGAAAAAATACTAAAGTTTTCTTGCATTTCATATACAGTCAACATATCCCAAATTTATATCACAGCAAAACTTTAAAAATAACCAACAGAATTTTGATGAAAAAAATTATATCCATACTCACCTGATGTTCATATTACTGTACTTTTTCTATGGGTGCTCAATTTACTGATATTTACCCATAAAATTATAAAAACTTCTCATTACCTTTCCTTTCAATAAACGCATGACTCTAGTAAAGTAATGAGGCCCTTTGGTGGGCAAGTATGGGAATGATCAATTTTATCAAATTTCCATTTATCTGTAAGATCCACTTTGATGTTCATATGGCTGAGACCCACATTCTATGAGGCGGTGGGTAGCCAGTGAAGTAATGCAGGGCATTTAAAGTCCCATAATCAATTAAATACAATCATAGATTTGGAGAGGCAAATGTAACAGTATCCATAGTTATGTAACACTAAATATAGGAAAGCATTCCAAGTTTATTAACACTATATAGAAGAAAGACTAAAGCAATTATTACACAAGCATTTGAAATTTCTCAGTGTAAAGTATATAACAGTATCAGCCTCGTCTTTTTTTACCATGTTGTAACCGTGTAAGAAATGAGTTAGCGGCTAGAGTGGATATGAATGTGTTGAGGTGGTTTGGCCATGTTGAGAGAATGGAAAATGGCTGTCTGCTAAAGAAGGTGATGAATGCAAGAGTTGATGGGAGAAGTACAAGAGGAAGGCCAAGGTTTGGGTGGATGGATGGAGTGAAGAAAGCTCTGGGTGATAGGAGGATAGATGTGAGAGAGGCAAGAGAGCGTGCTAGAAATAGGAATGAATGGCGAGCGATTGTGACGCAGTTCCGGTAGGCCCTGCTGCTTCCTCCGATGCCTTAGATGACCGCGGAGGTAGCAGCAGTAGGGGATTCGGCATTATGAAGCTTCATCTGTGGTGGATATGTGGGAGGTTGGGCTGTGGCACCCTAGCAGTACCAGCTGAACTCGGTTGAGTCCCTGGTTAGGCTGGAGGAACGTAGAGAGTAGAGGTCCCCTTTTTTGTTTTGTTTCAATTGTTGATGTCGGCTGCCCCCCAAAATTGGGGGAAGTGCCTTTGGTATATGTATGTATGTATGTAACCGTGTATGCTGTGCTGCATTTGGTCTTGAATAACTCAATGCAGATCTGTATTTTCAATTTAAGTACATTCCCGGACATTTAAGTGTAAATGCACCTTTACTGAGAAGACATAAAAGCACTGAGGTAAGACCAAATACAGCACTACATACTCGGTTACGTAACAGGAAGAGTAAGTTGATATTGATACTGTCATTTGAGTGAATTTCAAGCCCTTGTGTATTGCTGTAACAGCTTTTTGCCTTTCCTATCAAGCCTTTTCTTTCTTTGGTTGGTGATACAGAATTGTAAATAAATACCCACAAGTATTGCTTTATACAGTAACGGACCTTCTTCCGAATAATCAAATTAGCATAAAGGAAACCTGTGAATGATAGGGTCTGACTGATAAAAATAATCATATATCAGATTTTTTGTACTGGGATGCTTATCCTATTGGGACCTTTCATCTTATGTCATTCCATTTTTCCAACTAAGGCTGCAGCTTGGTTAGTAATAGTAATTATAACAATAAGCATATCAAATCTTACCTAACTTTGCTTCAATAGCATTTATGGTCAAAGGCAACTGCTCTTCTGGTAAGGCAAAATGTGAATAGGACGATGACCACTGCGGGGATACATTAAGGCCAGTCATATACAGTACTTGTGACCTTATACTGACATCTGCAATATTCTCCACCTGTTTCACTAATGGTTTCAAGTAATCTGCAGGAAAAAAATATCAAGACTATTAAAAGGCTAAGACACATTGGAACAAATTTCCGAGTAATACTTTACATACTAACAACCACGAGATAATATAGTGAACTCGTTTCCTTATAACCTATAATATCCAGCAAGCATAATGATTATATGTTTGTAATAGTTTTGATACTCGGCATGCAAAATGCTCGTATGTTCATACAGTTATTGTTTATAAAAATGTTATTTTTATAATAAAATAAATTTTTGAATATACTTACCCGGTGATTATATAAGCTGCAACTCTGTTGCTCGACAGAAAACTCTACGTTAAAAATCCGCCAGCGATCGCTATGCAGGTAGGGGGTGTACTTCAACAGCGCCATCTGTCGTGCAGGTACTCAGTACTCAATGTAAACAAAGAACTCAATTTTTTCCTCGGTCCACTGCGTCTCTATTGGGGAGGAAGGGAGGGTCCTTTAATATATAATCACCGGGTAAGTATATTCAAAAATTTATTTTATTATAAAAATAACATTTTTCAATATTTAACTTAGCCGGTGATTATATAAGCTGATTCACACCCAGGGGGGTGGGTAGAGACCAGCAATAAATGTTTACATTATTATGAGCTAAGGATTTTTTATTTTATTTTAGCAGTTATCAAAATAACAAACTTAAAATAAATAAGTACCTGGTAAGGAAGTCGACTTGAACAATTACTCTGCCTTTTTAAGTACGTCTTCCTTACGGAGCCTCGCGATCCTCTTAGGATGCTGAGCGACCCCTAGGAGCTGAAGTATCAAGGGTTGCAACCCATACAACAGGACCTCATCAAAACCTCTAATCTAGGCGCTTCTCAAGAAATGACTTTGACCACCCGCCAAATCAAGTAGGATGCGAAAGGCTTCTTAGCCTTCCGGACAACCCAAAAACAATAATAAAACATTTCAAGAGAAAGATTAAAAAGGTTATGGAATTAGGGAATTGTAGTGGTTGAGCCCTCACCCACTACTGCACTCGTTGCTACGAATGGTCCCAGAGTGTAGCAGTTCTCGTAAAGAGACTGGACATTCTTAAGATAAAAAGACGCGAACACTGACTTGCTTTTCCAATAGGTTGCGTCGATTATACTTTGCAGAGATCTATTTTGTTTAAAGGCCACGGAAGTTGCGACAGCTCTAACTTCGTGTGTCCTTACCTTCAGCAAAGCTTGGTCTTCCTCATTCAGATGGGAATGAGCTTCTCGTATTAACAGTCTGATAAAATAGGATAAAGCATTCTTTGACATAGGCAAAGATGGTTTCTTAACTGAATACCATAAAGCTTCAGACGGGCCTCGTAAAGGTTTAGTTCGTTTTAAATAGAACTTAAGAGCTCTTACAGGGCATAAGACTCTTTCTAGTTCATTTCCAACCATACGATAAGTTTGGAATATCGAACGGTATTGGCCAAGGCCGAGAAGGCAGCTCGTTTTTGGCTAGAAAACCAAGTTGTAGAACATGTAGCCGTTTCGGATGAGAATCCGATGTTCTTGCTGAAGGCATGAATCTCACTGACTCTTTTAGCTGTGGCTAAGCATACCAAGAAAAGAGTCTTTAAGGTGAGATCTTTCAGGGAGGCTGATTGTAGCGTTTCGAACCTGTCTGACATAAGGAATCTTAGTACCACGTCTAAATTCCAACCAGGTGTAACCAAACGACGCTCCTTCGTGGTCTCAAAAGACTTAAGGAGGTCCTGTAGATCTTTATTGTTGGAAAGATCTAAGCCTCTGTGACGGAAGACTGATGCCAACATGCTTCTGTAACCCTTGATAGTGGGAGCTGAAAGAGATCGTTCTTTCCTCAGATATAAGAGGAAGTCAGCTATTTGAGTTACAGAGGTACTGGTCGAGGATATGGATACTGACTTGCACCAGTTTCGGAAGATTTCCCACTTCGATTGGTAGACTCTAAGGGTGGATGTTCTCCTTGCTCTAGCAATCGCTCTGGCTGCCTCCTTCGAAAAGCCTCTAGCTCTCGAGAGTCTTTCGATAGTCTGAAGGCAGTCAGACGAAGAGCGTGGAGGCCTTGGTGTACCTTCTTACGTGTGGCTGACGTAGAAGGTCCACCCTTAGGGGAAGTGTTCTGGGAACGTCTACTAGCCATCGAAGTACCTCGGTGAACCATTCTCTCGCGGGCCAGAGGGAAGCAACTAGCGTCAACCTTGTCCCTTCGTGAGAGGCGAACTTCTGCAGTACCTTGTTGACAATCTTGAACGGAGGGAATGCATATAGATCTAGATGTGACCAATCTAGGAGAAAGGCATCTATATGAACTGCTGCTGGGTCCGGGATTGGTGAGCAAAATATTGGGAGCCTCTTGGTCATCGAGGTTGCCAAGAGATCTATGGTTGGCTGGCCCCAGGTGGCCCAAAGTCTCTTGCATACATCCTTGTGGAGGGTCCATTATGTTGGAATTATTTGTCCCTTCCGACTGAGACAATCTGCCATGACATTCAAGTTGCCTTGGATGAACCTCGTTACTAGTGATATGTCTAGACCTTTTGACCAGGTGAGGAGGTCCCTTGCGATCTCGTACAACGTCAGAGAGTAGGTCCCTCCTTGCTTGGAGATGTAGGCCAAAGCCGTGGTGTTGTCCGAGTTCACCTCCACCACTTTGCCTTGAAGGAGAGACCTGAAGCTTTTCCAGGCCAGACGTACTGCCAGTAGCTCCTTGCAGTTGAAATGCATTGTCCTTTGACTCGAGTTCCATATTCCCGAGCATTCCCGACCGTCTAATGTCGCACCCCAGCCTACGTCCGATGCGTCCGAGAAGAGAACGTGGTTGGGAGTCTGAACAGTCAGGGGAAGACCCTCTCTTAGGTTGATATAGTCCTTTCACCAAGTCAGACAAGACTTTATCTTTTCGGAAACCGGGATCGAGACCGCTTCTAGCGTCTTGTCCTTTTTCCAGTGAAAAGCTAGATGGTATAGAAGAGGACGGAGGTGTAGTCTTCCTAGTGACACAAATTGATCCACGGATGACAGCGTCCCTACCAGACTCATCCACAGCCTGACTGAGCAGCGTTCCTTCTTCAGCATCTTCTGGATGGATAGCAGGGCTGGGGGCTGATCGTCTTGTTCAGCAACGTCCTCATCAGAGGGTTCCTCATCCGAAACTGATGAGGAAACGGCAACGGAGTGGGCAACGTCTGACTCGCTGAATCCGGTCGCACTGGTGGATGCGTGACGGAGCCGGACGCAATATCATGGAACTGCTGCACAGTCTGTGAACTGTCAACAACCATGGGTGCGCGAGGAAGCACAGCGTCAACCCGAAACTGTCTAGACCGTCTGGGTTGTGCAGTCAACACCCTACCGGGTTGCTGAGGTTGACGCACTGCGTCACAACAAGTCACCTCTGCTGGTTGTTGAACGTCCTGAACGTCAACAACCACCTCCGAGCGTCGCTTAACGTCAACGTGCGGCTGGCAACCCACACTGGGTCGCATCGGTGGAGGAACCACCTCAACTGGCAGACGCGAGTAGGTTACCTCAGCGTCAACAGGGCGCACAACCGACCGGTTGGAAGGTTGTTGGCCAGAAGGTTCTTCTCCGCATTTAAGTCCTCTATCAAGGACGCAAGCTTGGACTGCATGTCTTGCAGCAAAGCCCATTTAGGGTCTACGGGAGCAGGTGTGGCAACAGACGGGGTTAGCGACTGAGGCGGAACCGTTTACCATCCCTGAAAGCCTTGTTATGCGTGACATAATAGTACAGCAAAACTTCAAAGGCTCGACAACAGCTGAGAAGTTGACCTGTAAACAACTTGGAGCGTCTCCTGGCTAGGCGCCAGGGAGAGTCTACCAGAATTGAGAAGTCTATCTGGGCAGAGGCATGAACTCCCAAGCCGAGAACTTCTCTCGTGTCATATCAGACTCTCGCTCTATAAACCAGTTTAAAAGAAGGGAAAGCAAAGGCTGTATCCCCCAAACTCCTCCTGGTGAAAAACCAGTCGCCTAGCCAACGTAACGCTCTCTAGGAGAGCGAGAGAGCACTAGCTTAAAAACAACGGCTTCGAAGTAGCTAGGCCTAGTGTAAGTTCTGACGTTTAGGCGAACGAGGAGCAGCAGTTACAAGATCCGGACGAAGATCCTTAAAAAAAATCATCATGATTTAATTAAAGTCCATAGGAGGCTAAGCAGCTTAAGGCTCCTCTCCATCTGGCAGAGTCCTCAAGGGAATATCAGTAGGAGGGAGAACAGCAACTTCCTCATCTACAGGAACCTTGTCCGATAAAAGCTGAGTCTCTCACTGGTGCATTAGTAGCGGACCAGAACGCAACGTCATGTAACTGCTTGACAGTCTGTGAACTGTCAACAACTGAACTGTCAACACAACAGGTGCGTGAGGACGTACAGCGTCCACTCGAGACTGCTTTGACTGCCTAGACTGAGCAGTCAAAACAACTCTAGAATGCGGAGGTTGACGCACAGCGTCAAAACAAGTCAACTCCGATTGTTAGTGAACGTCTAGAACGTCAACAGGAGCATCAGCCAGTGGCCTAACGTCCAAATGCGGCTGAAAAACCACACGAGACCGCATCGAGTGTGGTTCTAAACAACCTGACTGACGTGACTAAGCTACGCCAACGTCAACAGTAAGCACAAAGGAACGTTAGGTTGGCTGAAAGCCAGGATATCGATGAGATAAACGGCTAGACTCAACGGACTAATCGGCAGAATAGTCTTCCATAAGGGAGGCAAGCATATACTGCATGTTTTGCCATACAACCCCTTAAGGATCAACGGAAATGGTTGTGGTAATAGACGAGGGTAACGTCTGTGACCGCAACACTTTGCCTACAAAAAAAGACTTTCGGAGTCTGTGTTACGCTTTTGTTAGGCGGCGAGCAGTTATCCGATGACTGCATAGGGTCAGAGCTGTCCTAATGGCTGTAACCAGGACGCTGGACCTGTCCTGAAAGGACTGACTTTCGCTTAAGGGCTTCGAAACCTTGTGACAGGTTTCTTATGCGAAAAGCCTACGGATGGCGAGGAGAAACAACGTCTCTCTCGTCTTATGGTAGGGGAGATCTTGGTAAGAAACACCCGATACCATAGAGGGAAAACGTCTGTTCGTTGGTCAAGGCCTCTCGAACCCATAAGTCTTTTGACATTACTTCTCCCCTGGGCTTGGGAGCTTGCAAGAGGTCCCGGACTAGGTGAACGACAGGCACGAACAGACGAACCCTCGGACGCAACACTGTAACACTTTGCGCCTCGGACGCAACACTGTAACACTTTGCGCATATCACTTTATCACTTCGATTTTCTGTTTTGCACTTATTTCTACCTGAAACACGCAATTCTACCCTTCATTAAAAGGTAGTAATTGCGAAATTAGTCGTATAATGCAAGCTCATAATACCAGCAAAAAACAGAAAACATATTTTAAGATAAAAAGAAAAATCAGTGGCTGGGAAAGAGACTAAACACTAGTTCATATAACTACGTTTTCAATCTCTCACCGCACATAGCCTGGGGACGAGAATAAAAACCTAAAAACGTTTTATCCTTCCTCCCCGTATAGCGACTAGGGACGAGAGTAACACGAGAACAACGTTACCCGCTTGAACGGAACGTTTTCTCTCCTCTCTCTCCCTCCGTCTCTATCTCTCTCTCTCTTTCTCTCTTGATTTCGCACCTAAGAGAAGAGCCCAATTATATATCGTCAAAAAAAACATGTTATTTGACTAAAGGAAAAAACTGAAAGGTTTTTCAAATAAAAAGTTCCTTTAATATTAGAATTTAAAACATTTAAGCTAAGAAAGAATGAACAAAACGTCCGAATCGATTTACTCTTACTGCAAAGTGAAACCGTGATACACTCTCTCTCTATCGTAACGATAGAGCGCATGTTGAACGTCCTGAACGTCAACAACTGCATAGCATAAAAAACTAAACGTTAGTTCATCTTTGAAAACAGTACGAAGACTATCAAAGAAATTCTTTCATAAAATATTACATTTAAAAAGTTTTAAATCCTTTAAAAGCTAAAGACGATATAAAGGGCTCAATGTTGATTAACTTCGGTTTCCAAGTTAGGACCGCCTACTCTCAGGAAGGGTCTATATAAACAAAGCATTAAAATTTATTCTATATGTTTATAAAAAATGGAAAGTTAATCGAAGAGGCCTAATAAAGGCGGAGAGATATAAAATATATAGAGGAAAATCTATAACGTGATAAGATAATTACTAAAAGCCTAAACACACTTCCGTCTAAGGGAAGGGTCGGCCATTTAAAAGTGAAAGAAAGTCCATACTCTCTTTGTCACCATAATTAAATCTATCCAAAACGATTCAAGTTTTGAGATGAAGATAAAACCCTTGCATAGCGAAAGCTCAAAACTAGAATAGTGTACTTCACCAATAGTTGTGAAAACAAATCCAGTTAGCACAGCGAATTAGTAGGTCTTGCCGGTAGCCCGACAGAGAGAAAATTGAGTTCTTTGTTTACATTGAGTACCGAGTACCTGCACGACAGATGGCGCTGTTGAAGTACACCCCCTACCTGCATAGCGATCGCTGGCGGATTTTTAACGTAGAGTTTTCTGTCGAGCAACAGAGTTGCAGCTTATATAATCACCGGCTAAGTTAAATATTGAAAATTATCAATTTCTGAACTTCAGTGTTCTGTTTGGGCTATATTTAGTTCTACATGATCTTACAAATAATACAAGAACCTGACATGAAAATACAGTTTTTTCTTACATAGTTTCCATAACAATCATTGACAATATTTTTGACAAATTATACTAATTCATTGTGTTATGAAATCACTTATCTGATAATAAATTAAATAGTTTTTATTCTTTTTTATGGAAATCATGTTCAGATATCTAACCACTTGAATGTTATTCACTTTAATGTGCTTGCCTTTTACAGCTGGGTTACAATTGTTTCCACAACAGTAATGCAGTTTCAGTGACCCTTGTTAAAAGTAATTTCTTTCACTCTGTCATATTTTCTCAGTCCATCTCTCCTATCCAAAACTTCCACCTACTCACAACTCCTGACTATTCCCTCTTAATAATTCTATCCAAAGCTCTAGATTTAGTTACATTTTTATTTTTACCCTTTTCTTGCCTTCTTTCATTCCTCATTATATTCTGTTATCCATTCTCTCCTAGCTCTCCTTTCTGTTGTTTGTATCATTTCATTTCCTTCTCTTGTTGTATTTTACTTACATTGGAACTAATTTCCCATTAACACATGGTTTGTACACAGAGGTGAAGTCAAAAACAGAATGTATGGTAAACTAGCCCTCCTATTTCATAGCTAATCCTTAAAAAGAATGTATAAAATGTCTGCATTTCTTGTCTAATAAGCAGTATTAGTAAAATATGAATACAGTATTGAACTTCACTAACGGATATTGTGTATCACATGAAACGGAAATTGTGTATCACATGAAACAACGAATATTGAAAACTCAGTGCCACACACACAGGCTGGATATGTTTCAGTTTTCATCATTTCAAGAAATGAGTCTCAGATTCTAAATCTTGCAAGCCAAAGCTATTCTTATAGACATGTAAATAATTCTTATTTTTCTATAACTTACCTGAGACAGCTTTCTTCGCATCCCAATTCACAGATATCAACTGTGGCTCAGGTACCATCAATGTAATAGTTACGTCATAACCTGGCTCAGTTGGGATCTGAAAACATGAAAAATATTGAAGCATGTGGAGGTAGGTAAAGACATTCCATAATACAATTTCTTAATCGAAAAGCATTCTAAACTTACACGCAGGTTACATCTTACAATCTCATGTTATAAAAATTTTGGCCATTTATTTCAATTCATGATGGCCATAACAAAGTTCAAAGCTAAAAAAAATCCATACTGTACTATTATCATTATCATTACTAGCCAAACTAAAGCCCTGGCTGAGGAATCAGAGTGTTACAAGCCCTAAGGCTTCAACAAGGAAAGCAGCCTAGTGAGGAAAGAAATTATAAAAATATCGCATAAATTATCTATGACTGGTAACGAATAAAAAGAATAATTCTTCAGGTCAGTAACAACATTGAAATAGATCTGTCATATATAAACAATGAAAGGAGACTTATGTTAACATCTTTAACAGAAATGCATTTGCAACAAGACTGAACTTTTGAAGCTCTACCAATTCAACCACCAGATTAGGAAGATCATTCCACAATCTGGTCACAGCTTCTACAATGTGGAGTATTATTTGAGCCTCCTGAAGGAGAAGTCAAGATTGGTAGAATTAACAACATTCCTAGAATACATAAAGGGTGGTACAGTTTGGCAAGATCTGATTACAAAGGAAGGTCAAAATAATGAAACATTTTATACAATATGCACAAAGACCTAATTGAATAATGGTACCAGAAATTAATATCAGATCATGAATAAAGAAATTAAATAGACCTCAAGTAATTGTCCAACAAATTAAGATGAGAGTCAGCAGCTAAGACCTGATAGAAGAACAATACAGTACCCAAAACATGGTAGAATGAAAGAATTAAACAATTTCCTCAAGGACAATTGATCACCAAGAATCTTGAAACACTTCCTCAATCAGACAATTTTGATATTAAATTAATCAAGGACCAGAGCTCAGAACTCAATACTGAGAATCTCCAACACCTTTAGAAGGAAGGAAGGGATGATGCTCCTAGTTCAATTCAGGGGATCTTGTAGCAGATTTTTTTTTATTTTTATTAATGTATCACCTACATAATTCTGTAGAAAACTGAAAGATTACAATTGTTCTAATGATAATGCTATGGGGCCTATCAAGTACTGTAAAATGTAGGCAAAACCATCTTTGGATAAGTTCTCAGTGAGACAAGAGTACCAGAGGCTCTCACGCAGCAGTAGAAAAGAGGCTCGAATGAATAAAGAATCCAGGACTATTATCTGATGTTATCATGAATGGGGACACATCCTTCTAACTGACAATTCCTCTTCTTACCACCTTATCAGGCCATAAACTTACTAAATGTAAAGGGGTTTTCAGTTTTCATTTACTGTACTGTATTTCATGATTATTTCCTCCTGTCTTTTACATGCGGCTATGCAAATTTCCTTTATTCTTTTTTTTTTAAATTAGTTTTAGTTGGGCTTTAGAATGGTTTAATAGAACCTAACTTAATTCTTATGGAGAAAATTCATTGTGTTGAAATAAATTGGTGATTGAATGGCCTTCTGGAACCAAGTAAGTTTGAGCGATGAATTTCTAATGTAGAAATCGTGTCTAAGTACAGAATTAAAGCTGAAAATTCTTTTAAGATCTGTGGATCACTTGATATCATACCTAACATTTCACCTAAGAGCCTGGGGTTCGATCGAGATAGAAATTTATATTATCAAACGATAACTCACCTGTCTCATGGCTTCTTTTCTTTGTTGCCCTTTCAATTCATGAAGAACCTTATTTCCATCAGCTTTTTTACTAGCAAGTGTGTTAATAACCATATCCTTAATGACTGAACTAAGTAATTTTACATCTGAAACAATAAGAAACAGCAATATTTATTAAAAAGAAATTATGTTATCATACCTGGTAACAGAAAAACAAATACTTCCAAGAAATTAAATGTGGATCTAAATCATATCCACTGTACAAAAGTCTATAAGTCTAACTTTGTTAAATAATAAAGATGCTACAAATAATGTAGAGTAGTGATACATACATACATATACCAAGGCACTTCCCCCAATTTTGGGGGGTAGCCAACATCAACAAATGAAACAAAAACAAAAAAGGGGACCTCTACTCTCTACGTTCCTCCCAGCCTAACAAGGGACTCAACCGAGTTCAGCTGGTACTGCTAGGGTGCCACAGCCCACCCTCCCACATTTTCCACCACAGATGAAGCTTCATAATGCTGAATCCCCTACTGCTGCTACCTCCGCGGTCATCTAAGGCATCGGAGGAAGCAGCAGGGCCTACCGGAACTGCGTCACAATCGCTCGCCATTCATACCTATTTCTAGCACGCTCTTTTGCCTCTCTCACATCTATCCTCCTATCACCCAGAGCTTTCTTCACTCCATCCATCCACCCAAACCTTGGCCTTCCTCTTGTACTTCTCCCATCAACTCTTGCATTCATCACCTTCTTTAGCAGAGTAGTGATACCATGGATATATACTGTAGATGATGATTATCAAGAGAAAATCCACAACATTGAAAAGGGACAGTGTAGTTTAAGCTAAGATTTCTCTTTAACAATATGGATATAAATATTTACTTATTAAGAGTTGTAGCAATTATTATTAAATGGGAAGATTATCAGGCCTTATGAGGTAAACTGACTCTAACAGATCTGGCCCAAAGAAACTGGGAAGAACATAATGTAATATAAAATAATAAATTTAATTGATTAAAAAGATTATATGCTATAAATAGAAACTTGCAATTCACTTATAAAATGAGACTTATAGGCTAGAAAGAGCCTAATAGTTCACTTGCTGCAATAACTGTCTGTGTTTTTTATAGACTTAGGCCTTAATAACATTAGTGTATTTCCATTAGTTTAGTGAATAAAAACAAAAACTGGAAAAGGACGTCTATTTCATATCATTTTGGAAAGTGTCTTATGGTAACAGAACGTTGGCACCGACCAAAATATTTCATTATTGAAACCAGGAATTATTTATAAGATATTACATAAAGTAAACATGGCCAGTTAAAGTTGCCAAGATATATTTCCATTAAAAACAGCAAAATGGTTTCTATATAGTGCCAGAACAACTGTATCTTAATAAATTATGCATATGATACATTTGAAGATTTAGAAAAAACAATTTATATTCTTTGGTGAAGATACACAACTAAAACAAATCAGTTGTTCCACCCCATGCCCTATGGTTTGTCATCTGCAATGCATCATTACTACTCCTTTTAGTATATATATTCTAATATCCTATTTCACAGATATTACTGAAGAAAAAAGTAAACTAACTTGTGAATTAGCAGTGATAAAACCTTTTTATTTTAATTTATTCAAACTAATGTTAAATCATAAGATGTTATAACAAAGAAGAAGCAAAAATAACTTTATTCTATTCAGTTATGAGGTAACGAAACATAGCCGAGTCATCTGAAGAACCTCCCCAATTGTTTCCATGAATATTTTCTATGGCTTAGTCAATTTTATATCTTGAATAATTTATGATTCTATTTTCACCTTAATAAATAATTCATTGGCTTGTGTGATATTGGATTTGGAAAAAAATCAAAAGTATTTTTGTTAAAATGATATTTTGATTATAAAATAAATTTTTGAATATACTTAACGGTGAATATATAATAGCTGACGTCTCCGACGGCTCGACAGAATTCAAAAACTCGCGAGCGATCGCCATGAAGGTAGCGGGTGTGCCCACCAGCGCCGACTATCGGCCAGATACCGCATATACATGTAAACAGCTCCAGTTCTTCTCATCCCGCTGGGTCTCTATCGGGGAGGAAGGGGGGGGCCTTTAATTTATATATTCACCGGGTAAGTATATTCAAAAATTTATTTTATAATCAAAATATCATTTTTAAATATTAAACTTAGCCGGTGAATATATAATAGCTGATTCACACCCATGGTGGTGGGTAGAGACCAGTATTAATACAGTTTACGGCGTATATGCTTAGAGCTTTTGACAGTTATACATACACACATATACCAAAGGCACTTCCCCCAATTTTGGGGGGTAGCCGACAACAACAAGAAACAAAACAAAAAGGGGACCTCTACTCTCTACGTTCCTCCAGCCTAACCAGGGACTCAGCCGAGTTCAGCTGGTACTGCTAGGGTGCCACAGCCCAACCTCCCACATTTCCACCACAGATGAAGCTTCATACTGCTGAGTCCCCTACTGCTGCTACCTCCGCGGTCATCTAAGGCACCGGAGGAAGCAGCATGGCCTACCGGAACTGCGTCACAATCGCTCGCCATTCATTCCTATTTCTAGCACGCTCTCTTGCCTCTCTCACATCTATCCTCCTATCACCCAGAGCTTTCTTCACACCATCCATCCACCCAAACCTTGGCCTTCCTCTTGTACTTCTCCCATCAACTCTTGCATTCATCACCTTCTTTAGCAGACAGCCATTTTCCATTCTCTCAACATGGCCAAACCACCTCAACACATTCATATCCACTCTAGCCGCTAACTCATTTCTTACACCCGTTCTCACCCTCACCACTTCGTTCCTAACCCTATCTACTCGAGATACACCAGCCATACTCCTCAGACACTTCATCTCAAACACATTCAATTTCTGTCTCTCCATCACTTTCATTCCCCACAACTCCGATCCATACATCACAGTTGGTACAATCACTTTCTCATATAGAACTCTCTTTACATTCATGCCCAATCCTCTATTTTTTACTACTCCCTTAACTGCCCCCAACACTTTGCAACCTTCATTCACTCTCTGACGTACATCTGCTTCCACTCCACCATTTGCTGCAACAACAGACCCCAAGTACTTAAACTGATCCACCTCCTCAAGTAACTCTCCATTCAACATGACATTCAACCTTGCACCACCTTCCCTTCTCGTACATCTCATAACCTTACTCTTACCCACATTAACTCTCAACTTCCTTCTCTCACACACCCTTCCAAATTCTGTCACTAGTCGGTCAAGCTTTTCTTCTGTGTCTGCTACCAGTACAGTATCATCCGCAAACAACAACTGATTTACCTCCCATTCATGATCATTCTCGCCTACCAGTTTTAATCCTCGTCCAAGCACTCTAGCATTCACCTCTCTCACCACTCCATCAACATACAAGTTAAACAACCACGGCGACATCACACATCCCTGTCTCAGCCCCACTCTCACCGGAAACCAATCGCTCACCTCATTTCCTATTCTAACACATGCTTTACTACCTGTGTAGAAACTTTTCACTGCTTGCAACAACCTTCCACCAACTCCATATAACCTCATCACATTCCACATTGCTTCCCTATCAACTCTATCATATGCTTTCTCCAGATCCATAAACGCAACATACACCTCCTTACCTTTTGCTAAATATTTCTCGCATATCTGCCTAACTGTAAAAATCTGATTCATACAACCCCTACCTCTTCTAAAACCACCCTGTACTTCCAAGATTGCATTCTCTGTTTTATCCTTAATCCTATTAATCAGTATTCTACCATACACTTTTCCAACTACACTCAACAAACTAATACCTCTTGAATTACAACACTCATGCACATCTCCCTTACCCTTATATAGTGGTACAATACATGCACAGACCCAATCTACTGGTACCATTGACAACACAAAACACACATTAAACAATCTCACCAACCATTCAAGTACAGTCACACCCCCTTCCTTCAACATCTCAGCTTTCACACCATCCATACCCGATGCTTTTCCTACTCTCGTTTCATCTAGTGCTCTCCTCACTTCCTCTATTGTAATCTCTCTCTCATTCTCATCTCCCATCACTGGCACCTCAACACCTGGAACCGCAATTATATCTGCCTCCCTATCATCCTCAACATTCAGCAAACTTTCAAAATATTCCGCCCACCTTTTCCTTACCTCCTCTCCTTTTAACAACCTTCCATTTCCATCTTTCACTGTCTCTTCAATTCTTGCGCCGGCCTTCCTTACTCTCTTCACTTCTTTCCAAAACTTCTTCTTATTCTCTTCATATGACTGACCCAGTCCCTGACCCCACCTCAGGTCAGCTGCCCTCTTTACCTCACGTACCTTGCGCTTTACTTCCACCTTTTTTTCTCTATATTTTTCATACTTCTCTATACTATTACGCTGCAGCCATTCTTCAAAAGCCCTCTTTTTCTCTTCCACTTTTACCTTCACTCCTTCATTCCACCATTCACTGCCCTTCCTCATGCTGCCTCCAACAACCTTCTTGCCACATACATCACTTGCAATCCCAACAAAATTTTCTTTTGCTAACTTCCACTCCTCCTCTAAATTACCAGTTTCTCTTACTCTCACCTCGTCATATGCCATTTTCAACCTTTCCTGATATTTACTTTTTACCCCCGGTTTTATTAGCTCTTCAACCCTCACTAGCTCCCTTTTACATCCACCTACTCTATTCCCCCACTCTTTTGCTACAACCAATTTTCCTTCCACCAAAAAAATGATCAGACATACCGTTAGCCATACCCCTAAACACGTGCACGTCTTTCAATCTTCCAAACATTCTTTTTGTTATCAACACATAATCCATTAATGCCCTTTCTACTACTCTTCCATTTGCCACTCTTACCCATGTATACTTATTTTTATCTTTCTTTTTAAAAAAGCTAGCACTTATTACCATCTCTTGTTCAACACACATATCTACCAGTCTCTCACCACTCTCATTTTCACCTGGTACGCCATATTTCCCAATGACACCTTCTACCTCTCCAGCACCCACTCTAGCATTTAAGTCACCCATAACAACTACATAATTCCTTCTACCCAGTCCTTCTACACACCTAGTTAATTCACTCCAGAACTCATTCCGCTCTTCTTCACTTTTCTCACTACCTGGCCCATACGCACTGACAAACGCCCAACATTCCCTACCCAACCTAACCCTTACCCACATTAACCTAGATGATATCTCCTTCCATTCCACTACTTTACCTGTCATCCATTCACTCAACAATAAAGCCAAGTTATATCATAACAAAACCCAAATAAATATAGGTACCTGGTAAGGAAGCTGACTCTAACGATTACTCTGCCTTGTTAGTCCGCTTTCCTCACGAAGCCCAGCCATCCTCTTAGGATGCTGAAAGACTCCCAGGAGCTGAAGTATCTAGGGCGACAACCCATACAACAGGACCTCATCAAAACCCTTAATCTGGGCGCTCTCAAGAAATGACATTTGACCACCCGCCAAATCAAAAAGGATGTGAAAGGCTTCTTAGCCTTCCGTACAACCCAATTAAAAAACATTTCAAGAGAAGATTAAAAGGATATTGGAATTAAGGGAATGTAGTGGTAGAACCCTTACCCACTACTGCACTCGCTGCAACGAATGGACCCAGTGTGTAGCAGTCCTCATAAAGAGTCTGGACATCTTTTAAGTAAAATGACGCGAATACCGACTTGCTTCTCCAAACAGTCGCGTCCATAACACTTCGCAGAGATCTGTTTTGCTTAAAGGCCACAGAAGTTGCTATAGCTCTTACTTCGTGCGTCTTAACCTTAAGCAAGCAACGATCTTTTTCACTCAAGTGAGAATGAGCCTCTCGGATTAAAAATCTAATAAAATATGACAAAGGATTCTTTGACATAGGCAATGAAGGTTTCTTAACTGAGCACCACAAAGCCTCAGATCCACCTCGTAAGGATTTAGTCCGAGCTAAATAAAACTTCAGAGCTCTAACTGGACACAGCACTCTTTCAAGCTCGTTGCCTACGATCTCTGACAGGCAAGGTATATCAAATGACTTAGGCCAAGGACGAGAAGGCAGTTCATTTTTGGCCAAGAAAACCAAGCTGAAGTGAACATGTGGCTTTATCTGTAGAAAAGCCGATGTTCCTACTGAAGGCATGGATCTCACTGACCCTTTTAGCTGAAGCAAAGCACACTAAGAAAAGCGTCTTGAGGGTGAGATCCTTCAGGGAGGCTGAATGTAATGGCTCAAACCTGTCAGACATTAGGAACCTTGGGACCACGTCTAAGTTCCATCCAGGAGTTGCCATACGACGCTCCTTAGAGGTCTCGAAGGACTTAAGGAGATCTTGATTATTGGACAGATCTAAGCTTCTATGTCTGAACACAGACGCCAACATGCTCCTGTAGTCCTTAATAGTGGGCGCTGAGAGGGAGCGAACATTTCTCAGATGTAGGAGAAAGTCTGCAATTTGGGCTACAGAGGTACTGGAAGAGGAAATGGATGATGACTTGCACCAGTCTCTAAAGACTTCCCACTTCGACTGATAGACCTTGATGGTAGATGCTCTCCTAGCTCTCGCAATCGTTCTGGCTGCCCCCTTCGAAAATCCTCTAGCTCTTGAGAGTCTTTCGATAGTCTGAAGGCAGTCAGACGAAGCGCGGGGAGGCTTTGATGAAGACTCCTTACGTGGCTGCCGTAAGAGATCCATCCTTAAAGGTAGACTCCTTGGAACGTCTACCAGCCATTGAAGTACCTCTGTTACTCACTCTCTCGCAGGCCAGAGTGGAGCAACCAATGTCAACCTGGTCCCTTCGTGAGAGGTGAACTTCTGCAGCACCTTGTCTAGGATCTTGAAAGGTGGAAAGGCATAAACGTCCAGGTGAGACCAGTCCAGCAGGAAAGCGTCTATGTGAGCTGCCTCTGGATCTGGAACTGGAAAGCAGTAAGTCGAGAGCCTCTTTGTCAGAGAGAGTAGCAAAAAGATCTATGGTGGGTAGACCCAATGTCATCCATAGCTTCTCGCACACAGTCTTATGCAACGTCCACTCCATGGAGAAGACTTGTCCTCTTCTGCTGAGGCCGTCCGCCAAGACATTCATTTCTGCACAAATCTCGCCAAAGGAGAGATGTTACTGCCTTAAAAGGAGTTCCTTCTGATCCGTGGATCAAAGAACCGAGCCTTCCAGACTGTCCAGTGGAGCACCCTAACCCAAATCCGCTGCATCTGAAAACAACACATGGTTTGGGTTCTTGATCGCAAGAGAAAGACCTTCTCGAAGTCTGATGTTGCTGTCCCACCAAGTCAGACATGTCTAGACTGAGTTGGAGATTGGGAAAGAGATACTCACTAAGCCCTTCTCCTTGTTCCAATGTTTAGATGAAATAGGAAAGGGCATAGGTTGAGTCTCCCCAGAGAGATAAACTACTCCAGCGATGAAAGAGTTCCCACGAGGCTAGTTCAAACTCTTACAGAGCAACTGTTTTTCTCTTGCAAGTGAAGGACTTTTAACAGAGCTTGTTCCATTCTTGCGGGAGACGAAAAGGGCCGGAAAATCAGACACTGTATCTCCATTCCCAAAAAAAGAATAGTCTGGGATGGGATACTGTAAGTTACGACTTCTCTACGTTCACTATGAGACCTAGCTCCTTGGTTAGGTCTAATGTCCATTAGAGGCTCTCCAGACAGCGATATAATGACGAACACCCTGATTAGCCAGTCGTCAAAATAAAGGGAGGCTCTGAATCCTCAAAAAATGTAGAAAGCTTGCTACATTTTGCAAGGGCCTTGTAAAAACAAGAGGAGCAGGAATGAGGTCGGAGTACAGTGCTCGACAGTGGTACATTACTTTCCCGTCCACAAACCTCAGATGTAGTTGAAAGTTTGGATGAATCGGGACGTGGAAGAATGCATCCTGAAGGTCGAGAGAGACCATCCAGTCGCCTTCCCTTAATGCTGTCAATACAGCTTGGTAGACTTCATCGTGAAGTTTGTCTTGACAATGAACACATTGAGCGCACTTGCATCTTACGTACTCCTGCAGTGAACGTGGCTGCCAGATCATTGGAGCCATCCCTGATAGTCTTGTTCCTGTAGAGAACGTGGCTGTCAGATCATTGGAGCCATCCCTGATAGCCTTGTTTATGCATGACATAATTGTACAGCAAAACTTCAAACGCTCGAAAAACTCCTAACAGGAGATGGTCTAGCTCTGAAGCCGACCATAAAATCTTGGAGCGTCTCATGGCCAGGCGCCAGGGAGAGTCTATGAGGCTTGAGAAGTCTATCTGGGCAGAGGCAGGAACTCCCAAGCCGAGAACTTCTCCCGTGTCATACCAGACGCTCGCTCTATAAGCCAGTATAAAAGGAGGGAAAGCAAAGGCTGTCTCCCCCAAACTCCTCCTGGTGATCAACCAGTCGCCTAGCAAACGTAAAGCTCTCTTAGAAGAGCGAGAGAGCACTAGCTTAGAAAACAACGGCTTCGAAGTAGCTAGGCCTAGTGTAAACTCTGACGTTTAGGCGAACGAGGAGCAGCAGTTACAAAATGGTCCGGACAAAGATCCTTAAAAATCAGCATGATTTATTTAAAGTCCATAGAGGGCTGAGCAGCTTTAGGCTCCTCTCCGTCTGACAGAGTCCCCAAGGGAATATCAGTAGGAGGGGGATCAGCAACTTCCTCATCTGAAGGAACCTCGTCCGACAATTGCCGAGTCTCAAGCAAGGGAGAGACCTGCCGTGGTGGCAATGCTTGACAAGCAGAGTCCACACGCAAAGGAGCATCAGTAGCAGTCAAGGACGCTACGTCCTGTAACTGCTTAAAGGACTGACCAGCAACAACAACAGGTGCGGGAGGACGCTCGACGTCAAGTCGAGACTGCCTTGACTGCCTAGATAGAGCAGTTAAAACAACTCTTGACTGCGGTGCTTGACGTTCAACGTCAAAACAAGGCAACTGAGCTGGTTGGCGAACGTCCTGAACGTCAACACGAGACTGCGGCAGCGGCTGAACGTCAACACGAGGCTGCGGCAGCGGCTGAAAGTCAACACGGGACTGCAGCGAGTAAGGATCCAAGTCACGTGACTGACGTGACAAACTACCGACATCACGTTTCATAACGTCAAACGGACGAGTAAATGCTCATTTGGGCGGCTGACGGCCAGAGTCTCGTTTAGTGTAACGGCGACTCGAAAGCGAAGGTTCATCGTGAACCTGCTCAACGTCATACTTCTCCATAAGGGAGGCAAGCTTAGGCTGCATGTCCTGCAGGACAACCCAATTAGGATCAACAGGAGTCGGGACGGGCCGAGACGACGGTAACGTCTGTGTCGGCAAAACATTGCCTTTACCGCGACCCTCGGACCCCGTGTTACGCTTGCGTTTAATAGGCGAACCGTCTTCCGACGACTGCAAAGGGTCAGAGCTGTCCCCATGGCTACAGCCAGGACGCTGGACCTGTCCTGAAAGGACTGACTTCCGCTTTAAGGGTCTAGACACTTTGCTCCAAGATTTCTTTTGCGAGAAGCCTTCGGATGACGAGGAGAAAAACAGCCTCGCTCGTCTTATGGTAGGGGCGATCTTGCTAGACACGCCCGATACCATAGAGGGAACGTTTGTTCGTTGGTTAAAG
This sequence comes from Palaemon carinicauda, assembly GCF_036898095.1. Taxonomy (NCBI): domain Eukaryota; kingdom Metazoa; phylum Arthropoda; class Malacostraca; order Decapoda; family Palaemonidae; genus Palaemon; species Palaemon carinicauda. The sequence continues at coordinate 88,336,947 of NC_090746.1, forward strand.
CCTCTTGTCCCCATAAGTCCTACGACATTACTTCTCCCTGGTAGCATGGGAGCCTGAAAGAGGTCTCGGACTAGGTGAACGACAAGCACGAACAGACGAACCCTCGGTCGCAACACTAAAAAACACTTTGCGCAATTATCACTTTATCACTACGATTTTCTGTTTTTGCACTTACTTCACTGAAATCGTATTTTTCAATAATTTCACATTAGGCATGAATAAAAACTGATTTCTACCTGAAGCACGCAATTCTCCCCTACATCAAAAGGTTATAATTGCGAAATAAGTCGTATAATGTAAGCACATTAATACAAGCAAAAATCAGTAAACATATATATCGAATAAAACGGAAATATATAAAGTTAAAAGTATCAGTGACTGGGGAGGAGACTAAACACTAGTTCATTAAAAACTACGTTTTCAATCTCTCACCGTACAGTGCCTTGGGACGAGAATAAAAACTAAAAACGTTTTATCCTTTCTCCCCGTACAGAGACTTGGGACGAGAGTAAAAAACTGACTCGAAAACAACGTTACTCGCTTGGGACGAGAATAAAGATCGGAACGTTCTCTCTTCCTCTCTCTCTCTCCGTCTCTCTCTCTCTCTCTTGATTTCACACAGAAGAGAAAAGCCCACTCACCCTTCGTCAATAAACAGGTTATTTGACCAAAGGAAAACACTGAAAGGACTAAGAAATTGAAAATTAACAAGTTCCTTTAAATTAGTATTTAAAACATTTCAGTTTGAAAGAAGAATGAACAAAACGTCAAAATCGATTTACTCTTTCTGCAAAGTGAAACCGTGATTCTCTCTTTCTCTATCGTAACGATAGAACGCAAACTGCGTAGCATAAATAAACCAAACGTTAGTTCATCTTTGAAACAGCACGAAGACTATTCAAAGAAAATCTTTCATAAAATATCTACTAAAAAATATTCATTTCATAACTCTTACAGAGCAAATGATTTAAACTTAACGAAAATAAAAGTTGAATGGGCTCAACGTTGTTTAACTTCGGTTTCCAAGTTAGGACCGCCTACTCTCGGACTAGGGGAGGAATAGGTAAGGTCGCATATAAACAAAACATTAAAATTTATCTTGATGTTTAGTATAAATGGAAAGCTAATCGAAGAGGCCTAATAAAGGCGGGTGAGATATAAAATATATAGAGGAAAATCTATAATTAACAACAACAATTTATAACGTGATAAGATAATTGCTAAAAGCCTAAAACACACTTCCGTACACTAAGGGAAGGGTCGGCCATTTTTACTCTATGGAAAAAAACCAGAGATAAAAGAGCAAGGGCAAAACACTTTTACTCTCCTTTCAAAAGCATTTCTTTTGAGGATAGTATTGAATAATCCAACACGGCGAAAGCAATAAAACCAAAACCAAGTACTTCACCAATTCGGTAGAAAACTCGAAGTCATAATAGCGAGTGGAATCGACTTGTCGATGAAACCGACAGAGAAGAACTGGAGCTGTTTACATGTATATGCGGTATCTGGCCGATAGTCGGCGCTGGTGGGCACACCCGCTACCTTCATGGCGATCGCTCGCGAGTTTTTGAATTCTGTCGAGCCGTCGGAGACGTCAGCTATTATATATTCACCGGCTAAGTTGAATATTTAAAATTCCATTTTACACCACTGAAGAAATTCTGGCATTCACCCAGATCTCATATATTCATTTGAATTTATTATTATTTATTCTACTTGTGTTTATTTCAATTTATGTTATTGAATATTAATGAGTGAAAAATACTTTTGTTAATAAATTTACCTAAGTTTACTACTGTATGTTATGGAAAGGAGAACGATCACGATCACTTCCTAAAGGCCGTTTGGACCGGCTAGCAGGAAGCTTAGATCCCCGATTACGAGAGCGCTCGGAAACACGTCCTGGCTCGCTGCTCCGATCACGACAGCTGATATGAGATTTGTCACTACGCTGGTATGATTGCATAAAGGACGAGAGCCTGCTTTGCATGTCTTGAAGAATTACAAAGTTAGGATCCGAATGTTGTGAAATCGGTGATGAAATCACAACGTTCTCCTCATCGCTAAACGGAACAGAGCGCCTAGAAGGCGAAAACCAGTCTGAAGGCTGCTTGGGAGCTTGGAATGAGGTAAAACCTGGTCCTGAGTGCACAGAAGGATCCTTGGAAACGTCCAGCGTTCTAAAAGGACGTTTGATCGGGGAACTTTCAAAAGGCTCTGGAGTATCCCAGTGACTACAGTGAACCCTCACTACTTCGCGGTTCGACCATCGCGGATTCACCACTTCGCGGGTTTTTTCCATAACCCATATATATATACATATCGCGGATTTTCCGGAAATTTCGAAAATACCGCGAAATCTGAAGACCCCCAAATACGATATTTCGTTACCTGTAATTCCATTAATACTGTAATTAGTAATATCTGCTCTTACTGATTGTTCATTGCATTACATATGATATATAATTCAGCACAGAAAGAAATAAAACACGAAAAGAGAATGTGATCATACGATAATACAGTACTGTATACAGTACGTAGTAAAATTAAATCGAACATGAAACGCAAATCAGATGCAGTCATACAATATTAGAATGGTGTAAGGCTGCTGATGGCTACTACTGTACTACAAATGTAATGGATGTGCATCTTTTCCATGAATCTTTTGTATGTATACGTACGTAGTACTGCATCCAATAATATTCTTTTTGGGCTCAAGCCATGGCGTCCTGATGGAAGGTTCCTGTTTGGTAGCTTCCTTGGGTATAAGACTACTAAGATATTCCCAGAGAATTTAACCACAGGTTATCACAGAATTCTAACTTCTGGAGCGAGTATCTCAAAGGTTTCCCTTTAAGACATCGTAATACAACAGGGGACACGCATGTCTGAACGTGCCACATAGCTATCTTCACCCCGAACAGAGTTAATGCTTCGGTGTGTAAGGGCTGAGAATAGCTGGGAGCCGTTCCACAGCTAATCTCACTCGTGGCTACTACTGATACTCGAGACGTAAACAAACGGACGCCATTGCTCTGATGACGTCACGCCCGTCTTCATCCTTTGTTTAGTAGCTGCCCTACTTAGACGGATTTTCCCTTGTGTTATCTTTATCGCTTTGCATCTTCGCTATGTCGTTACCTTCAGCCTCGCCTTCTTCTGGAAAGTTGAGTACAAGGTTCCAGTATTGTTTAATTAAGCTCTGGCCGTAAAGTAAATATTATTTTGCGAAATAATTGATGTTTTGTGGCAGAGCTGTGCCTCTACCGGACCCGCCATTTTATGGCGTCGTTGTTGTTTTTACATGTCTTATTTAGTTAGCCACAACAACGCTTCCGGCATTATATACTAATCGAATATATTAGTTTATTTAGTCTTCATAGCTAGGAACTTTTATATCGTGTTTAGACGCTTTTTATCGGTCATCGATTGACCTCATACCAGTCGGCTACTATAGCCCCCAGGCCAGGAGCCTACATACAAGTGTTCATGCATGATTTATTAGTGATCCTAGACTAAGTTATGAAGATAGTGGCATTATTATTTTACAATACTTTTGACAGTGATGCAAATGTTTTCGCCTTCAGGGACCATATAGGGGATAGGCTAGTCAGTGATTCTTTCTAGCCTAACCTAATATTAGGACCCCTATATGCTTCCTTCATCCCCTGCCTTGGCATTCCCTCTATTTAGCCTTGATCCCTTTTCTGAGTAAAGGGATTAATTGTCTAATAGAGTATATATCGCCTCTCTGTCCTCCCTAAAGGAATGAACCCCCTTTAGGGCTGCGTCTGAGAGTGAGGTTAGGCTAGCCTACCTCTATGGCTAGGATAGTCTATGACTTTCCTGCGATAGCGATATGTCTTCTTCCTTGCCTAGTTCAGGACTTTTAGCCCTGTTCTAGGTCGGGTTAGGAAGGTTTCTCTGTTCCATGCTGAAACGGTACTCTTGCACCGTTTTAGCCGATCAGCCTGATCTTAGGTTAGGGAGTGTCCTCCCTTCCCTTAGTGGCCGCTCTGGTACAGAAACCCTTCCTGGGAAGACTTCTCTCTTCTCCCTCCCCACCTATCTCTTGTATAGCCTAGCCTATGCTTAGGTTAGTTTATACTCATCTGTCCCCTGTCCTACAACTCCTCCTTAGGGTGGAAGAGTAGGGCTACCCGAGCTTCCTTGTGCAGTCCACTCTGGTACATATACCCTCATAGTGTCCTATAAGGTTAGTTACTAGTATAGTTCTGCATATGGGAGTCTCCCCCCCCCCTCTTGGGTGTTCCCTAGCCCTCCCTTGGGCTACCTAGCTCCCGGTCCCTAGTGACCCCTGCTCATGGATGTTAGAGCCTGCCTCTATCATGGGTACACCCCCTCAGGGAGGGGGAGGGATGTCTGGAACCCTGACGGTACTTCCTGCATCCCTTCCCCCCTCCCCCTGTCTCTCTTTCTATCTGGGTGCCGGTCTCTTGCCGCCTCTACTGTCGGCAATACCTGCCTCCTACTTGGTGACTTCCCTACCCTTGCCGCCAGCCCCCCGTGTACCGAGGGACTGCCGGCTGCCGCCGGCTACCACCGACGGCTCTCCTACTCCTATCTAATCGTCCGCTTGCCGGTCGATCACCGGAGTGCCGGCATATACTGCCGGCAACCCGATACTGCCTTTACCATCCTTATCCCAGTCACCAACCTGGCATCCTCCGACTGCCGGAGCCGCCGCTTCCTGCCGGCGTGCCGCCGTTGTGCCGGCGGCCGCCATCCTGGTATTTAACTGACTTTTGAAAATCGTCTGTTCTAATGCCAGAATCTATGCTGGAGCGAGCTCCGGCATGCCGGCGGCTTGCCGGATGCCCCGGAGGCGTCAAGAATACTTGCACCCCCTTACTGTAGCTATCATAAGACTAGGATAGCCCTATATCGCAAACAGATAAGCTGCTTCCGCTATTAAGATCAGTACCTAGTACTGCTCTATTAGTGATCATGCTGTCTCTTTGCATTCTTCTATTTCCAGCAGGCTATGTGCATCTTAGCGCGGCTGGTTGCCAGAAGCAGTTACCCTTTAATGAGGCCTTCTGGCTCTTAACTGGGAACCGAATGAATTCGATCCCAATCTTGTCCTTGGTTTTCCATGGAGTTCCAAAATACTAGGAATTCTAGGAAACTATATCCAATGATCTCGGTCATTTGGATTATCCAAGGACCAAGCTTGTGGTAACCAGCCGGGCGGGATGCATGGAGCATGTTCTCCTTTACTGCTTTCATTCTCTATGCATCACACCTTCTTTAAGTTAAAATTAATGATTAATATTAACTTAGTTTAAGAGCCATTCTTATGACTCCCCCATACTCATTTTCTCTTTCTTCCACAGGAGGAGCAGATGAAGTGTGACTTCGCCTTCTGCGCTGTGAAACGCCCGCAGTTTTACGGGCATACGGCTTGCAGGACTCACGCCCCTTGTGCAGACAAGAAAGGGGACTTGAAGTTTTGGAATCCACTGGATTGTACGGTCTGCCAGGCCCACCTAGTTGAGGCCTTCCATAACCCTCCCTCAGCGGAGGTTAGAGACATTTCTCGTGAAAAGCTGCGCAAGTGGGTGCGTGGCTTTCAGAAAAATGCTACTGGACCGTACCTGGCCACCGAAGAACTGAGGTCCCTGTTGTTCCCTAAGGCCTCCTCTGACTCAGTGGTACCAAAAGATACGATCCCCACTGTCCAAATTACGGTGGAACCTGATGTGGTCATGGCTCAGTCCATGCACGAGTGTCGCTTAGATTCCGAGGATGATGAACAGATCTCAGACGTCTCGGAAGACACGGAGAAGACGCTTATGGCTCAAGGAGCCGAAGAGGACGAAGACAAGGTGGAGTACACCGAGTCGGAGCTTGGAGCTGCTCCCTCGTCCATCCCTCCTCCTACTCCTACACCGACGGAAATGTCTGTTCCGTCTACCTCCTCAACTCCGGATCCTTCCTCTTCTACCCAAGAACTGATCCAGCTGATTAGAGCCGTCATGGACGACAGGCTGAAGGAGAACCAGGAGTCCATCAGGTCGATGATTGGATCCAGAGAACCGAAGAAGATTTCGGTCAAGGATCTCCCAGCTTGCTCTCATGCCAACCCGTGGAGGTATGCAGAGCATATGGTTATTGCGACCGGCAGGATCTTTGTTAGTGACAAGATCGGCACGGTCCCGTTGGAAGATGTGGAGTTCTTCCCAAGCTTCGAGGCCTACCCGGACTGTTACGTCCGGCTTCGTTCCGAACCTGCCTCGAAGGAAGAGACCGAACCTAAAGAAGAGATAGTGTTCGATCTCGCAAAGGCCCAGGCTATGCTAGCCTCCGCATTTAAGAGTAGGGGCTTTACCTGCTCTAAGCTTCCGGCTTTGAGCAAGAAGCATCCTACGTACGTTGCACCTGACACTGCGGTTCTTCCTTTCTTGGAAAAGGCCTTAGCTGCATGCCTTAAAGCGGCGGAAGAAGGGAAACCCTGCCCTGCACTGGAGGAGTGCAGACCCTTCTCCATCGTGACCCCCCCTGACGCTCGACACTGGAAAGATGTTCAGCATACTTTCGTCGTGGGAAGGCTCGATCCTGACGTCGCCGGACGTCAGTTTAATGAAGACCTCCCTAAGCTCAACGATCACCTCCTTCGCCGGGAACAAGACACGAAGGAGAGGCTTGCGGCATCTCTTTCTCATCAAGTCCAACTGGATGTGATGGCCTGTGACACAAGAGTACCAGATCACTACATGGTACTAGCCAAATCCCACTTACTGACAGTAATGAAGGACTTGTACCACTTCATAAAGGCTCGCAGAGCCTGTCGTGAATTCGTGTTTGCCGGTGCCACCGTGAAACACGAACCCCGGAGGCTGATTTCCTCCAACATCTGGGGAAAGCACCTGTTTCCTTCTGACCTGGTCAAGGAAATAACTGACAGAGCCGCCACGGAGAATAGGAACCTTCTCCACAAGTGGGGCATGTCCAGAAAAAGGAAACCCTCTCAGGACGAAGGACCTCAGCCTAAGAGAAAACCTCAAAAACCAAAACCCCAGCAACGTCAGCAACGACGTCAGTTTCCGGGACCCGCTACCTCCCAAGTGGTTGCCCAACCACAACAGACCTTTCAATTGGTCCCCCAACCGGTGTTGTCACAGTCACCGGTCTTCACCCCTGCCTTTGAGCAACCATCCACTACCTTTCATGCCAAAGGTAGAGGCTCGTTCAGGGGTGCAAGCAGAGACGCATCTCGTCGTCCCTCCAGAGGTAGAGGAGGAAAGGGAGCTAGCGGCCGAGGCAACAAGTCTTCGGGACACCAGAAGCAATGAAGTGCTTCCGGTGGGAGGAAGACTCCGCCAATTCCAGGATCGTTGGACCTTCGATCCCTGGGCACACAGCATCATCAAGAACGGTCTAGGCTGGAGTTGGACGCAACCACCCCCAATCTTCCAGCGGTTCTTCCAGCAATCGACCCCCCTTCTGGAAGAATATGTTCTAGACCTCTTGGACAAGAAGGTGATAAGGAAGGTAAAGTCCACCAGGTTCCAAGGGAGACTGTTTTGCGTTCCCAAGAAGGACTCAGACAAACTCAGAGTCATTCTGGACTTATCCCCCCTCAACAAGTTCATAGAGAACAACAAATTCAAGATGCTGACGCTTCAACAAATAAGGACCCTTCTGCCTCAAGGTTCCTACACGGTCTCTATAGACCTGGCGGATGCCTATTGGCACATTCCAATGAACCATCACGCTTCCTCCTACCTAGGATTTCGACTCCAAAGGAAAAGCTACGCCTTCCGGGCCATGCCATTCGGCCTCAATGTGGCCCCTCGGATCTTCACAAAACTGGCGGATGCCATAGTACAACAGCTCCGCCTAAGAAACGTCCAGGTGATGGCCTACCTCGACGACTGGCTAGTCTGGGCTCCATCGCCCGAAGAGTGTGCAAAGTCTTGCAACGAAGTTACCCAGTACCTAGAACACCTGGGATTCAAGATCAACGAGAAGAAATCTCGCCTCTCTCCAGCTCAGAAGTTTCAGTGGTTGGGAATCCACTGGAATCTTCAGTCACACCGCCTTTCCATCCCCCAGAAGAAAAGGAAGGAAATAGCAGGGTCTGTCAAGCGACTACTGAAATCCAAACGCATTTCAAGACGACAGCAGGAACGAGTTCTAGGCTCTCTACAATTCGCCTCAGTGACAAACCCAGTGCTTCGTGCACAGCTAAAGGATGCCGCGGGAGTCTGGAGACGCTCGGCATCCATCGCTCGAAGAGACCTCAAGAGACGGCTTCCAAACAGACTTCGACGCCTCCTAAAGCCGTGGTCGGAAGCAAAGGCCCTGAAAAGGTCCATCCCTCTCCAATACCCTCCTCCATCACTCAACATCCACACGGATGCCTCACTGGAAGGCTGGGGAGGTCACTCCCACCTGAAACAGGCTCAAGGGACCTGGTCTCCACTATTCAAGACGTTCCACATAAACATCTTGGAGGCCATGGCGGTCCTTCTAACTCTGAAGAAGTTATCCCCGCCGCCCTCGATCCACATCCGTCTAACCCTAGACAACTCGGTGGTAGTTCGTTGTCTCAATCGCCAAGGCTCAAGATCGCCCCAGATAAATCAGGTGCTTCTCCCAATCTTCCGTCTGGCGGAGAAGAAGAAGTGGCACCTGTCTGCAGTTCACCTACAAGGATTCCGCAATGTGACAGCGGATGCTCTATCTCGGACAAACCCGATAGAGTCGGAATGGTCTCTAGACGCAAGATCGTTCTCCTTCATCTCTCATCAAGTCCCAGAACTTCAGATAGATCTCTTTGCAACGAGCGACAACAATCAACTTCCTCTGTACGTAGCCCCGTACGAGGACCCCAAAGCAGAAGCGGTGGACGCCATGTCACTGGACTGGAACAGATGGTCAAAGATATACCTGTTCCCTCCCACCAACCTTCTGTTGAAAGTCCTCTCCAAACTGAGAACCTTCAAAGGGACAGCGGCCCTAGTGGCTCCCAAGTGGCCCCGGAGCAACTGGTACCCCCTGGTCCTGGAGCTGCAGCCCAAGCTGATCCCTCTCCCGGGCCCAGTTCTCTCTCAACAAGTACAGAAGTCGACTGTCTTCGCTTCATCATCGAAAATCAAGGACCTTCATCTCATGATTTTCTCTCCCTTGCCGCAAAGAAGAGGTTTGGGATCTCGAAGAAAAGTCTAGACTTCCTAGAGGAATACAAGACCGAATCCACGAGACGGCAATATGAATCATCCTGGAGGAAATGGGTCTCCTTTGTCAAGGCAAAAAATCCTAAAGAAATCACCATTGATTTCTGTATGTCCTTCTTCATTCACCTTCATGGACAAGGATTAGCAGCCAATACGATTTCAACCTGCAAATCGGCCTTGACTAGACCAATTCTTTATGCTTTCCAAATTGATTTGTCCAACGACATCTTTAACAAATTACCAAAAGCATGTGCTCGCCTACGCCCAGCACCCCCTCCGAAACCGATCTCCTGGTCACTAGACAAGGTACTCCATTTCGCCTCCAACTTGGACAACGATTCATGCCCCCTCAAGGATCTGACTCAGGAAGTTATATTTTTATTTGCTCTCGCTTCGGGAGCTCGAGTCAGTGAAATAGTGGCATTATCAAGAGAAGAGGGACACATCCTGTTTGCCGATTCAGGAGAAGTGACCCTCTCCCCTGATCCGACGTTTCTCGCTAAAAACGAATTACCCACCAAAAGATGGGGCCCTTGGAGAATATGCCCCCTGAAGGAGGATGTCTCTCTATGTCCAGTAGAGAGTCTCAAGGTCTATCTTCGCAGAACTTCGAACTTTGGTGGAGGCCAACTCTTCAAAGGAGAAACATCGGGCAGCGACCTGTCACTGAAACAATTAAGAGCGAAAATCACCTACTTCATTCGCAGAGCGGATCCGAACAGTACACCCGCTGGTCATGATCCTAGAAAAGTGGCTTCTTCTCTGAACTTCTTTCAGAGCATGGACTTTGAAAGCCTTAAAAACTTTACGGGCTGGAAGTCCTCGCGAGTTTTCTTTAAACATTATGCGAAACAAGTGCACGAAGTCAAACATTTTGTGGTAGCCGCAGGTAGTGTTATGAAACCTGCACCTAACTCTGCGTAGAACAGTGAGTTACTTGGGACTCTAACTCTTCGGGTGCCTATGTTGACCCTCGAGCGATTCATAGTGATGTCTAAAAACACTTAGTGCTTTTATAACTGTTCTTATCCCAGGTGAAATGTCATAGTGTCACACAAGTGCCGCATGCCTTGAGCATGATGTGTTGTTTAAAGACTTGCGTTCCTCGAGAACGAGTACCTACTAATCCTGAAATTCCTTTTCAGATTCAAGAGCAAGCCTTTATTTCTATGTACATTATTATTACTGTAAATGAACTTTACTTTTGCTGTAAATTATTTAATTTCTGCATTGTGAAATAAAATTTCTATTTTATTACTTATGCGTCTCTTTCAGCTCCTACCTACTATGAAATACATACTGTCATAGTTTTATTTATTCCTCCTTTCTTATGGTCATGAAGAATTTAAGATGTCTAATCCTAAATTATATTCACCCTGTCTCAGTAAGGTTCCTACACGAATACTTACTTCTGATAACCAAGAGATGAACTCTATACACAGTGCCCAACCACCACTGGTCTAATTTAGAATGTTCCTATACAAATATCAAACATTCTGCTTCATCTCTGAGTTCTTCAAGTTCTTCTGTCAGGATGAATAGCCCTTCAATACCACTTTGACGTCGGCATAGCCCATGGGAACTTCCTACCAATGGGGGGCAGGATACTTCGTTCCTATGGTTCTTTACCTAAGATTACTTTGCTGTTTTGTCAATGCCCAGGCACTTAACACTGGGGGAAAAATCTACCACGATACATTGATTCTCTGGTACTCTTCCATCAGGACGCCATGGCTTGAGCCCAAAAAACGGATTTTGAGCGAAGCGAAAAATCTATTTTTGGGTGAGATAGCCATGGCGTCCTGATGGACCCTCCCTACTACTTTGTCCAGTTTTGTTCCCACCCTACACAATTGTATCATGGTGATGGGCAGCAACTGGCTTCAGGATGAAGACGGGCGTGACGTCATCAGAGCAATGGCGTCCGTTTGTTTACGTCTCGAGTATCAGTAGTAGCCACGAGTGAGATTAGCTGTGGAACGGCTCCCAGCTATTCTCAGCCCTTACACACCGAAGCATTAACTCTGTTCGGGGTGAAGATAGCTATGTGGCACGTTCAGACATGCGTGTCCCCTGTTGTATTACGATGTCTTAAAGGGAAACCTTTGAGATACTCGCTCCAGAAGTTAGAATTCTGTGATAACCTGTGGTTAAATTCTCTGGGAATATCTTAGTAGTCTTATACCCAAGGAAGCTACCAAACAGGAACCTTCCATCAGGACGCCATGGCTATCTCACCCAAAAATAGATTTTTCGCTTCGCTCAAAATCCGTTTTGTTGCAAAAATCACATTTCGAATAAGCGTACGAGAGAGAGAGAGAGAGAGAGAGAGAGAGAGAGAGAGAGAGAGAGAGAGAGAGACACACACACACATCCTACAAAAGAATAAAATAGCATACGTAAAGCTATTATTATTATTGTTATTATTATTATTGTTGTTGTTGTTAATAAAATTATGATTGTTATTATTATTATCATTATTATTATTATTATTACAGTACTGTATTATTATCATTATTTATTATTATTATTATTAATACTGTACGTACGGTATGCGCGGGGTATCTTGTACTTTGAGTTGGTAACCTACGCATCATATACTGTAAGACGGGTTGTGATTGGTTCAAGCGCTGATAGATGACGAATCAGAACTCAAGTTTTGTTATCTAGCCTGTGATTGGTGTTTTGCCCGCATCTCCAGCTTCCAGCATCTAGGTTCTCGCGGGCCCGGGTCGTCCACTTTCTCTTACCGCGTATCGCTGAGTAGAAGTTCCTAAGTTTGTGAAGTTTAATCTGTGCTGTGTGCGACCTTTTTAAGTTGAACTTTTTGTCAAATCCTACTGTACAATGCCTCCCAAGCGTTCTGCTTCTACTAAGGCTGGTAGTGAGCCTAAACGCCACCGAAGGATGATGACGATTGCTGAGAAGGTTACGCTTCTCGATATGTTAAAAGATGGTAGAAGTTACGCGTCCGCTGCGCGCCATTTTGGGATCAACAAATCTACTGTTCGCTATATCAAGAAGGACGAGGCGAACATTAGAAAGACGGCTGCAATCACCTTTAGCAGATCAGCGAAGCGAGTCGTTACAACGCGTAATAAAACGATCGTACGCATGGAAGGTGCTTTAGCTGTGTGGATTGCCGACTGCCGGAAGAAGAACATAGCCTTGGATACGAACACCATCCGAACAAAGGCTTTGAGCTTGTATGAGAATTTTGCTGCAAAGGAACCTCAAGACGACGACGGCAACCATGCTGAAGAAGATGATGATGCAGATGATCCTCAACCAGGGACATCCACTGATTCCCAGCCTCAGAAACAACGTTTTTCCACCAGCAAAGGATGGTTCGCGAAGTTTCAGAAACGCTTCGCCCTGAAAAGCGTTTCCCTGCATGGCGAGGCTGCTTCGGCTGACACTGCCGCTGCTGAAACTTACGCAAACCAGACATTCAAGAATATTATCGCCGAAGGTGGATACAAGCCGGAACAAGTCTTTAATATGGATGAGACCGGCTTGTTTTGGAAGAGAATGCCGTCGCGAACTTTCCTGTTCAAAGAGGAAGCCAAAGCCTCTGGCTTTAAAGCATTCAAGGATCGCGTTACCCTCGTGATGTGTGGCAATGCTGCTGGATTTTTGCTAAAGCCGGGGCTTATTTATAAGTCGAAAAATCCTCGCGCTTTGAAAAATAAAAATAAGAATCTCCTTCCCGTGTACTGGATGCATAATCAAAAAGCATGGATTACGAAGATGCTGACCTCCAACTGGTTCCATCAGTGTTTTATCCCGCAAGTCAGCAAATATCTCTTAGAGAAGGGCTTGCCATTCAAGATCCTTCTCCTTATGGATAACGCTGGTGGACACGCAACTGACCTGTCGCATGAGGGCATTTAGGTTGAGTTCCTGCCACCCAACACCACGTCATTAATTCAACCGATGGACCAGGGGGTTATCAGGGCGTTCAAGGCCCTCTACACGAAGAATACCTTGGCGGACCTCGTTGCGTGTGTGGATGCTGCCCAAGATAATGAGGATGAAGATTTTAACTTGAAGGCGTACTGGCGGCAGTACACCATAGCCGCGTGCATGCAGAATATTCAGAAGGCACTGCAAGAGATGAAACCTGCAACCGTGAATGCGAGCTGGAAGAAGTTGTGGCCCGAGATTGTTTACGACGACGAGGGATTTACACCTGCTGAAATCCAACACTCTGCAATACGCAAATCTGTGCAGTTGGCTGCCATAATTGGAGGTGACGGGTTTGGCGACATGACGACTGAAGACGTCGACGAGTTGTTGGACTGCCATTCCCAGCCCCTAACTGACGCAGACCTCGAAGACCTGACGAAATCGGCAAGCGAAGAAGAGAGTGAAACCCAGGAAGAGACCCAAGAAAATGTCAAAGAAACGGGCTTAACATTAGAACGGCTTGCCAAGGCCTGCAACCATGCGAAGGAGTTGAAAGAAATGTTGCAAGAGTGGGACGAGGATATGGTTCGGTCGATGCAATTCTGCAACAAGGTTGATGACATAATGACTCCCTACAAGATGCTCTTAGATCAAAAAAAGAAGCAGCGGCAACAACTTCCGATCACAATGTTCTTCCAGCCTCGCAAAAAAGAGCCAGTTCCTCCTGCTAGTACGCCTTCGGAAGAAATTGAAGAAGTTTCCCAGGAAGAAGTTGAAGAGGTGTCCCAGGAAAAGACACCTCCGTCTGAAGAGACGTAAAATACTACCTGGCTGCACAGTAGAACACATCATCAGCTTCATCATCATCATTTCTACTGTGCAGCAAATTCATGGCCATCATCATTCAAGTTTTTCTTGAACTTCTTTCGTGGTGAGTACAGTAACAATCTTTATTTTTTACTTTAATATTCTCACATTCTAATATTTGTGCCTGTTTTATAGTTTAGTACTGTATGCATTAAGTTAAAGGGAAGGTTTTAAAAGTCTACATGTTGTAACCTATCATATTTTTTTTGTTTAAAATTTACATTTGTACGTACGTAAAACAATCTCTCTCTCTCTCTCTCTCTCTCTCTCTCTTTCTCTCTCTCTCTTCTCTCTCTCTCTCTCTCTCTCTCTCTCTCTCTCTCTCTCTCTCTCTCTCTCTCTCTCTCTCTCTCTCTCGTAAATTGTTTTCCTGCTTTGCTACGTACAGTATGTACTGTATGATTTTATATAGATACGGTAAATTATATTTGTACTAATAACATATTTTGTAAATGCTTTTACTGTAAATATCATTATTTATCACTTTCATCATGCGCGTTAAATGCCTTCTTTGTTCTGAGCATGGTTGTTTACTGAGCGTACAGTACTTTATGACGCCGTCGTTTCAGGCGGTGTCATAAAGAAAAACATTTCATTTGGAAGTCCTAAGAAAAATTAAGTACGTAAAACATTGGTAATAAAAAAATCAACATACTGTATAATCAATATAATCGATGCAAAAACTAACCTATACATATATGTGTACACTAAATGAGTTTGTTTCTTCATTATGATCAGAGATGAACGTAAACAAAACATTGGTTGCCATTTTTTATCGTGCTTTTTAGGTGTTTAGGAAACGCATGATATAAAATCGCCTTTAATATTTGTGCCTGTTTTAGTTTAGGGTGCTGTAGTACATGCATCAAGTGTTCTGTACATTAAAGGGTGGTTTGTTAACAGTACTACGTACAAGGGAAGGTTTTAAAAGTCCGAATATACATGTTAAATAAATAGGTAAATATGATGTCACTACTTCGCGGATTTTCACCTATCGCGGCCGGGTCTGGAACCTATCTACCGCGATAAACGAGGGTTCACTGTACATCCAAGTTTTGAACTAGCAGGACGTCGATAGGCCTTATCATAGGACCTCTTAAGAGGTCTGGAAGCGAGCTTCCAGCCTCTAATAGGCAAGGGGTCACCCGAAGACGACGAAAAACACTTAACCTCACCTTTCCAATGGTGTGGGCGAACGTCCTGGGAGGCGCCCACAGGTACGTTCGAGGGGACATCTGCTCGTTTGATAAAGCCTCTCGTTTCCTTTCGCCTTTCGACATTCCTTCTCCCAAGGGTTGGGGAGCTTGGAAGAGGTCTAGGACTAGGAGGACGACAGACACGAGCAGGCGCACCCTCCACTGCACTTGCACCTTCACCTTTTAATAGACGCACATCGGACATCAACTGTGTCCTGTCCGCAGCGAAAGATTCAACTTTAGCGCCGAGAGCTTGAATCGCCACTAACAAATCTTTTAGTGAAGGTTCATTAGCAATTGCAATAGTGGGATCGGGATCAGCCACTACAGGTGAAGGAATAGGATTAATGACATGGGAAGAGGAAATATCTCTAGATGAGCGAGAAGAACTACGCCTCAATCTATCCCTTTTGAGTTTACGTCTGTATCTATCAAACTCAATCCATTCATGCTCTGACAGCAAAACACACTCGTCACAGCGATCGCCTAAATCACACTCTTTACCTCTACATGCAACACAGAGAGAATGGGGGTCAAGAGAGGCTTTAGCCATACGGGTCTTACACCCACTAGTCACACATAACCTAAAAGTTATAGGGGGGGGGGGGTGGCCATTTTGAAAATTTAAGAGAATTCGGACAAGCAAAGGTAAAAAATCATCTAATCCAAACAAAATCAAGAAATATCCAAAGCGAGATCAAAAACAAGCGGGAGTCAATAACCAAAGATTTGTACTTCACCAAAAAAATTATCAGTAATGACGGAGTAGAATTCACATGTCGCCGCTAGCGATGGCAGGGAATACAGTATATGAGGGTCACTGGAATGGTTCCCAGGTACCTCGCTAGGGTGCAGGGGTGGTACACCTGGCTATCCAACTGGCGGTTGGCGCGAGTTTCGAATTTTCTGCCGTTGACGTCGGGGACGTAAGCTATATATATAACTACCGGGTAATTCTTGTGTTTAAGAAATTGGTTTAAATTACACGATGTCATTCAGAACTGAAACCTCTTGCATATTAAAAAGTTACTGCAGTGGAAATTGTCCTGAATCAGCTAAGAATGTGCACATGACAATAAAACAGGTGAGGTCTTTGTCATTGCAGCTACTATGACATTTGACTGTCCAGATTGATGTCCAATTTTTTTCCAAGTTTCTATTTATCAAATAACAAATATTAACATGTATCATGATCATAACATCAATGACAATTGATGTCACAACTATAGGGAATTTAAATCAATCCATCACATGTATCCTTTTCCGTAAGATTTCTTCTCCTTTAGTCAGAGAACAGGAAGTATGAATCTCCCAGTACATATGCCATCCATTACCACATAGATTTCTCTCTGTACCTAAATTCTTTTATCTACAAAAATAAATTTAGCTAACAGGCTTCCTACACCCTTTATAGCCGATTATAGCCATTGTATAGTATATAAATAAATTAAGTTTGGTACAAAGTTTACAAGAATGCTAGCTACTCGGATGAGATAGATAGATCACCTCCCTACAGGATTAATAATCAAATCATCTCAGTAATCAGTTGATCAAGAATCTGTGTACAAAGACTACATTGAGTACAACTAACCAAAATCACAATTCATTTCAACTTACCAACTTCTGGCTTCACAAATATCAATCGATGTCGACCAATTGCAATGGTCACATTGTCTGCGTCCAACACCTTTGTGTCTGAATCGGACAAAACAAAGACTGCAAGCGTTCCTGATGCTACCAATGCCGAGGCTGTAAGCTTTTCATCTAGATCATACAGGGATTCCGATGTTCTAATAATTGTCAGCTCCTCTTTCTCAGGTCGTCTCTGGGATAGCAGAAATCTTATGGAACCTGAAAACAGCAGGATAAAAATATGTTCAATTGTGTAAGATACTAAAATTCTAATGATTAGAATACATGATCTTTAATTTCACAAAGAAAGCAACGTACATATCAGGGAAGATTCATAAAAATAATTTGAGATGGCTGCTTGCCGTCAAGGTCCAATGCACTTGTCGTTTTAACTAACATGTGGGCAGCACTTTCACCCAATCCCTTGGCAGTTATATGTACCTTGTTAAATTTACAATTCCAGCTTGGCTAAAGTCATACTTCTATCAAAGGTGATGATTTGCACTTAGATAGGGAATAAAAACGTTTTCTGAAAACTAGATTAGCCATTTCTTTGCAGCGTTTGACAGTCTTTGCCATACAGTATTTCAAATGATAATTCTGTAATTAAATGAAAGTATTCTAACACATGAATGACATGTCTACATGAATACTCACGCATAGGCTTCAACTGCTTATCGAGGTCAGATAAATATGCTAGGTCTGTTGCTCCAACAACAGTAACTCCAACACCATGATACCTGAGATTCTGAGACAACTCTTGAATAGTGCTATAAGGCAGGTGAGCACGATACACAGTTGTGGTGTACCACCATACAGGTAAGCCCACAACTACAAGGACAACAGCAAAGCCTGCAGCTGCCCAAGCCCCTTCTCTTGGCGTATCAAGTTCTTTTTTGCTATCCTTATCAACTTTGGCCATTTTGAAGTCAATTACAGGTAAGTCACTATATAAGCAGCATGTATGACCTGTATCAGAAAAAGAAAATTAAATATCAATTCATAAACACAGGAACTACTGCACTTTTTATAATACAATTTCTGCTAATAAATAATTACAAAGTTCATTCAGACAAAACAATTTTCACTATATCTTTGTTGCATAATACAAAACATCAAACATTTTTTAATCAACATGACAAATTTGGAAATAATTTGTATTTTCCTTAACAATACAAACCTCAGTGAGCTCTTTTACCATGGATATATCTTTTCAGCGTAGCTGGAACTAGCCATAAACTTTTAATGCTAGTTGTCAACGACCCTCTGCTAGTTAGGGGGGGGGGTAGCAGAGGGAGACCAGCCCCCCCCCCCCTCCTTCTCCCACCTCACCCAGTGTACATGTCACTTTTGATTTTTTTCCCAGGACTTTCTAGGGGGATAGGTGATGTTGGGATAATTGTAGGTAAAGATCTCATGTATGTATAGTTAGGAACAATACAAATTACTTTCAAATTTGTTATTTGTTCCTACACAAATACAAACCCTTCCCTATTTTACTATGGAGACACCCCCTTAGGTGGTGGAAGTCTTTAACCTAACTGGCTGCAAACTTGACCTCAGGTGCAGTCCTAGGCTCGTTAGTGTGTCAGAAAAGTACCCTGAGACCTCGTGAACTCCCAATTATGCAGAATTGATGGCCTGAGCAATCATGGTGAGTAGTAACCAAGCACTGTTACTTGATCAGGTAAGAATAAGTGTGATATACATCTTCAAATTTAAACTTAAGACATTGCCTGCCTCTCACTCACAGGGAAGATGGGGACATAACAAATTATATTACATATTTTAGACCACACAAGGGAAATGGTTATTACCTGCAGTCGGATTTTCTTGCGGCTCTGTGTAAGGCAGTTAGTTCTGAAAACCACTAATGGACTAGTCGCCGTTTGAATAACCCTGTGGTTTTAGAAATCAAAATGACTCCTGCTGTATGAAGAGTTCCATTAAGTAAGTCTATGGAATCGTCTGCACTTTCAAACTATTCAGCGATATCTGTAAGGGTGGAATATTGTTGGTGTTTATAATAATTGGTACATGATTACTAGTATGGCAATCATCTAATGTTCTCCCATCAAAATCAAGAAGGCAGTTAGAACTTGCAATTGAAAGGCGAATGCATGCTAAGGGACCTGTCTGAACATGAAAGTGTATGGGTTCTTCTGTATTAAGGAGCACCACATGTCCATTTTCCACAATTGATGATATGATGTTGGCCCTTGTGTTTGCTAAAACATCCCCCATAAAGAATGTCTACCATTCAAATCTCCCTGTAATCAAAAAGGTTGCGGGAGTTGTTGAATCACCTCTATTAAATTATCATATAGGTTCATTAACCAAAACCCATACAGGGGCCCGAGACCTAGAGGGAAGGTTCCCCGCTTCCGGTTACATAAACGCCAAGTCTCAGACGAGAATGCCCTTCTGTTGACCTGAAACTTTGGGGTATCTGGAGATCTAGTTCTTTGGAAAAATCTTCAAGTCCTTCTGCTCCCAGGCCTTGGCCGAGAAGGTTTCATGGAGGGATGGGCCTTCCTTCCGAGTGTCTTCCAAAGGTCACGAGGCCTAAAGAGGAACCTTAGGCACTGATGGAGGCTCCAGGAGAGGAGCAGCTGATTCAATCGTCACAAACTTTACTGGGGACAGCCGGCAGGATAATTGTCTTTGAACGAAATCTCCAAACCCTGCTGGTCCTTGGGTGATGAGTATCACCTGGTGGAGGTACTACTTGGCTGTGACCTCTTCACCTCTTGAATGGTTTGACTGGGATAATATAGTACTCAGTCTTTCCCCCTCGAGGTCTAGGCCAAGATAGGAAGCCTTAGAGTCTAGGTATTCTTGGTACCTAGATGACTGCTCAGGAGGGGAAGGAACACAAAGCACCTAAACGACCGCTCAGCACAAAGCACCGCTGGAGGAGGTCCCTGCCTAACAGCAGAACTCATATGCCTGGGAACCACAGATGGATCTGAACTCACAGGTGAACCTGACAGCACAAGAGGGATAGGGATCGGCATATGTGATACCCGAGATGGTGGAGCTGGAACAGGCCCCGCCAACTGCCTGCTTCACTGCCTCAACAAGCTCTCTAAACCAAGGCACATCCTTCACGAATGAAGGAACTGCCGCAGGAACCTGAACAGGGTGTTCGTCAGCATGTCAATGATGAGCAGGTGCTTCTCTTGGTGAGCGAACCGCACTGACGCACAACTCTCCTGCCCGACTAGGGACTGTTGGTCTGGAGGCCGAAGCATTGTGGACAGGTGCACAAACACTTGTCAGGGAACATGCAAGATGTTGACGAGCCTCCTTACACACTCCTGCAAGAGGAGGATGTGCTCGGGTGGAAACGAGCAAGGGAGAGGGGCTTCTCAGTGAACACAAGGTGCCCTCGCCCGCAAACATCAAAACAAGATGGCTCTATACCGTAAGGAGAAGTAGTCTCAGACAATAGCCGCAAAGAGTTATGTCTCACAAGAATCGTGAGGCTCATTGCGCCCAACGGGAATGGTGGCGAAAGGCAGCGTATAGAAGTGAGTAGCTAGAGCCAGAAAACGCAAGCAGGTGGCGAAAGGTGGCGATGGAGTGGTTTGCGGACGAGAGGCGGCGATCGCAAGCTGGGGGCGAGAAGCAATGACCAAAAGAGGGTGGCAAAAAGTGGCGACTGCAAGCGGTTGGCGAGCATCACCATCAAGGTGCTAGGAAGAGCTCAACTCCGAAGAGTTGGAGCGAAGCATGGACGAGTCCAATGCCCACTTACAAGCAACTTGAGGGGGAGACCACTCAAAAGAAAGCCCTTCTGAAACCACAAGAAGGACGACCTTCTTCGTATGGCGGACGAACAGTACAAATGTGTTTCTCCTACTGAGGGAACTTAGGGCACTGAGCAATCTCAGCTGGCTGACTGACATCAGCAGGCATTCTCACCCTGGGGGAGATTGCAAGCCTGGCAGGGACTCCGAATAGCCCAACCCAGCAATTTCTCAGGTTGCCGATAAGGGCACGACACCCCAGATGTACACAACTCAGGAGGTTTTGAGGAGAAAGGTGTGACCAGCCCCTGCGGAGGAAGATGTGCACTGCTGCTGTGCTCAAAATTCCAGTACCTCATACAGATATTTCTTGAAATGTGGATCTGAAATTTCCAAGGAAGGCAAAAGTTAATGCATGAAGTCAAGTGAGAGAGATTCCGCTCCAGCTATGGGCGTTGCTGCTTCACTAAAGAAAGTGGCAGGGTTCTCTGAATAGGAGGGTTGTCCAGGGGTCAAAGGGACATCACTCTTACTTGTTCGTCCAGCAAAGGAGACCAAACATTCAAAGTCAGCGGGGGGCGGACATGAAGCCAGAGTAAGAAATCAGGACTCCTTCAACCGCAAGGAAGAAGAATCCCTTTTAGACTACTACTTCTGTCGTCTACCGTACTGCTCCTACTGGGAGGATCGTCACTCCTAACACTCTATGCAAGGAGATGCCTCAGTGCACGAATGTCGTCTACACCCAGGACAAACGGAATGAAGATCCATCTCCTGCGCTGACATGAACATGCTGCAAGAGCAGCCTTCAATGCCAGGACAAACCTGAATCTTTATTAGTCCTCAAAAGACCAAATACACCTGAAAAGAAAGAGAAATAAATAAAGTTTATAGTCAGTTTTAATAACGAGCTAAGATCAAAAGTGGAGACGCAGTCTAGCCGATTGTATTAGCAGGGTGGTTGATTTACCACCCACTAACTAGAGGGAGTTATTTACCTCGCGTTAAAAGTTTAAGGCTCGTTTTCCAGCAAGCCGGAACAATATATCAAAAGTAAAGAGCGAATGGTTTACAGTTGTGTAGGAATAACTAAGCGAGTTCTGGCCAGAGGGAACGTCTGTTCTCACTGACAGCTGCAATCAAAGTGACTATACAGTGAGCAAGCTCGGGGATGGAGCTTCCCCGCTCCTGGCCAGTAAGTACTGGCCACTGCTTGACAACTTGTTATAAAGTTTAAACAAGCTCAAAATAAAACAAAATTTCAGGGGAAATCACATAGATTTCATTTAGGGGTGTATGTAGTTGGTTGGGACAGATGAAAACTTTCTTATTACTTGCTAAATTGATTTTATTTATGGGGAAAAATTTTGTTTGTATTGGTCTAAAACAGAATAATATGAAGGTAGTTTCACGATACAATATGATATTATAAAGACAGTTTTACGATTTATTGAACATTATACAATATTACTTTGCCAAGATTGATGCTGGTTGGGAAGTAAAGATAGGGTTGAGACTTAGGCCTAGTCGTAGGGTAAGCTGAAGATACAGCAGTATAAGGAGGGGGGGGGGGGGCGTCACCTGGTAGGTAAGTAGGTAAAAATACAGCTCCTAGGTTAGATTAGGTGGGGAACCTTAGGTTAGGACCTATTCTTGAATTTGTTTCCATTTTAAAATGTGGTTTTTAGTCATAACTTTTGGAAGTTTAAAACATCTATAAGGGTTTCCCCCAACTATTTATATCTGAACAGTTTTTAGTACTTATACTTACACTTGAAACACTTTTAATTTCTAATCACTAGAAATATTGTGTTAATTATTGACCGGGCTTGTCCCAACATACATCTGAAAGAAGAGTTTAAACACGCCACAAAAGGTTGCCAAAACTGATAAGAAGGTAATATCCTTGAGCCTTTGTATAACGACAGATGGGACCTGCCACATACATAGAACACCATCTAACCTACATTCCCCACCTAACCTAACCTACAAGATATGTACTTACCTACTTACTTAACAGGGGAGAGATAACATCCCACTGCTATCCCCTTAAACTGCCATATTCTTAGCTAGCGCTCAGGTTCAAAATAGTCAAGGGGCATGGCAATCAATATACATACACCCCATTATCCCAATTTATTTTTTGGTAATATTGGTTAAAATTAAGATATGTTTCATTCAAATGGTTGTTTGTGGTTATAGGAAAAAACGGAGTCTTTGTATATCAGCGGCCAGTTCCTCCAGCGAGCATAGAATATGGACACCAACTAACCTAAACTTCTCCCCAGTATCTAACCTACATGCCGTGTCCTTACCTAATGGGGGGGGGGGAGGTCTAACACCTCCTGCGACCTCCCTTACACCGCCATTTTCTTAGTTAGCCGTCATCATACTGTATATCAGTGTTGCCACTGGATCTGCCTAAGAATTCCGCCTGGTAAGGAAAACGGCCTAGAAACGCTATGGTACCGAAAACCATCAAAACATCCGCCAAATTAAACCAAATATAATCATAATTTCTATACTTTGTTATGCTAGTTTTAGTTCACAATACAATACAGATCAGCAGACATAAAAACAGATACTTCATATTATAACTAAAAAACAGATTTATATGCCTACAAGTATGTTTTTAACCTTGATAATTGTGCGGAAATATTTTGCGCTCCAAGCAGAGTAAAGCAGAAATAAAAAATTGAAACGATGGAGATCCCTCTGTAGGTCTATTTACCCGTCATTACCCCCCATAATTCGGCACTTTGGCAACACTGCTGTACATACAGGTGGCCGCTATCATACATAAACCCCAAAAAAGTTCCGTTACAGTACTTATTATAAACTTTACACCTATGTGTTAGTTGATACAGTGCCGGAAAACTTGTTTTGCAGAGAGCAATTAGGAACTAGGACCCTAGCCTATGGTACCCTTGCAATTAGTAACCAGCCTAGTATAAAGTTATCAACAAACAATGAAATTTTCTGGGAGAATAACCTACAAAGTAAATAAAATATACTACCTGATTTATGCTACTGGATCCTCGAATCTCCTTCTACTAGAATGATTGTAAAACA
This sequence comes from Palaemon carinicauda, assembly GCF_036898095.1. Lineage (NCBI taxonomy): Eukaryota > Metazoa > Arthropoda > Malacostraca > Decapoda > Palaemonidae > Palaemon > Palaemon carinicauda. The sequence goes on from NC_090746.1 coordinate 88,360,581, forward strand.
AATACATGCAAACTTCCAAAGTAACAAAGTTGACAGAACCGAGTTAGGCCTAAGTATAGTACCGGGACTATAGCATGCTTTGTAACGGCTACCCTGCACGGTTTCTCTTTGCTTAGGTTTCACTTTTTCCCAATGCTTTAGAGTTCGTTTATCATTTCTTTTCTGGCTTTTCACAATTTATAAATAACATTTCTATATTAAAATATGTATAATATTTTTCTGTTTCAAATAATAGCTGGTATTTTATTATGTTTTCTCGCTTTTCTGGGTGTGGTTTCACTAGTAAAATGCACTAATTTCTTTATGATATTTAGTTTTTATGTTATACAGCCTAATAAGTACATCAAAGGGTATTGTTATAGCTTATAACGAGAAATTTTTCTTCTTATTCTTCATATAATTAGTATTTTGTACCAGCAAATGAGTGGTTAATTCAAATTTGGGGATAAGCTGTCTCTTATGTTTCTAAAAAACATTTAGGGGTGACTCAAGTTTTAGCAGTAAGAAGGGGACAGTGTCGTTCAACAGTGATCACGTTCAATGGACACTACAAAGGAATGCTTAGAAGAGTCTACAAAAACATACAACGACGGTTGGCTAACCTAGTGAGCATTACAAGAGACTTCAATATTCATAAACCTCTTACATTTTTAAGGATGTTGTTGCGTTCATGAATATGTTCTGAGCTAAAGGGGAAATCCTAGCCCATATCTATCATTCAATGCTTCAAAGTAAAACGTTTTTCTAGGATAATGACTGGTGAAATCAAACTCATAGAATCACAAATTGAAGCAATCAAGGAAACAAATTTTCTTTTGGTGTAACGTAGAAATAATCTTCCAACATTAATTCGGGGGGCAATTCCATGTTCAATGTGTCTCTGGTCATACTCCAATCAAGACTGAGGTAATCATGAGTGCCCTCTTCCATGAAATATCTTGAAATGGGGGCAGTGGTAATCCACTTGGCCAACATCATATTTGCTTTTAACATGAGCTCTTTACTACAGTTTTTTTTTTTTTTTTTTTTTACTGAGGTTGCCAGGGGAAAGTCGTAACGATGTTGAAAATTATCAATGAAGTTCGATTCAAGTTTTGAAGTTAAGGCACTAGATTGACTATCCAACTAGTGCTAAATAGTTAAAATTATTGAGCAAATAGGGACTCGAAGTGTCTTCTATCTTTGCAGCATTTCATATACTTATCCAGATGGATAAGCATAGACTTCTTGGGGATTTGTTCCCTCACGAGACCGTCTGGGGATTCTCCCCACACTATGTAACCAACAGTAATGCTAAATAAATTAACAGATTTGATGTTGTGGATACATTTGAGGAGTCTGGGAAGATAGTCTACTCCTAGTATAATCTAAATTCCAGCCATATTATTGATTGGCTATTTGTTCATTAGACAGATACCACTAGCCTCCAGTGTATGGATGGCATGAGTGTATCAAGGTGTCTTAACGCTTTTTTTTTCTAGTATTAGAAGTAACAATGACAACAATTTTCTGCTTGAGCTTACCAAATTTTAAATTAAGCTGACGTCGGAATATTTGGTGCGTCCATCAAGATTAAATGAATCAAGTTCAGTACAATAACTGTTTATTGCTCCAATGGGAGTAAGCTTTAAGGACTTGACTACATTGGGATGTACAAAGGAGAATTGGTCTCTGTAATCTAGAAAAATGAGAATTAAATGTTTAAATTTACCACTAACTAGCTCAACTGTAAAAGTTGGCAAAGCGATAGGGGCAATTTGATCAGCCTGGACGGTCGAACCATTACTGTATCATGCTATATGATTATGATTATTACTGTTAAACTCACAAGCTTCTACGTAAAAGACTGATGAGATGAGCGTTAATTGTCTGATGGGATCCGAATATATTTTGTATTGGATGTAGTTGGCCAAAAAAAAAAAAAAAAATAGAAAACGGAAAGGAATTGCAGTAGGCATGGAATAAAAAGGATGAGATGGGAAAGTCATTGAAAAGAAAATTAAATACAGTAGGGGGTAGTATAAAAAATAAGGGAACTCTTACGGGGACCAAAATAACATAAAAGGTTAAAAGGCAATTTATATATATATGTATATATATATATATATATATATATATGTATATATATATATATATATATATACTGTATGTATATGTATATATATATATATATATATATATATATATATATATATATATATACATATACATATACATACACACACACACACACACACATATATATATATATATATATATATATATATATATATATATATACTGTATGTATATGTATATATACATATATACATATATATATATATATATATATATATATATATATATATATATATATATATATATATATATCTATATATATATACTGTATATATATATATATATATATATATATATATATATATATATATATATATATATATATATCATCTCCACTTACACATATTGACGCAAAGGGCCTTGGTTAGATTTCGCCAGTCGTCTCTATCTTGAGCTTTTAATTCAATACTTCTCCATTCATCATCTCCTACTTCGCGCTTCGTAGTCCTCAGCCATGTAGGCCTGGGTCTTTCAACTCTTCTAGTGCCTTGTGGAGCCCAACTGAACGTTTGGTGAACTAATCTCTCTTGGGGAGTGCGAAGAGCATGCCCAAACCATCTCCATCTACCCCTCATCATGATTTCATCAATATATGGCACTTGAGTAATCTCTCTTATAGTTTCACTTCTAATCCTGTCCTACCATTTAACTCCAAATATCCTTCTGAGGGCTTTGTTCTCAAATTTACTTAATCTATTGGAGACTGTTTCATTGTCATACCATGACTCACGTCCATAGGGTAACACCGATCTCACTAAACTGATATATGGCCTGATTTTTATATGTAATTTCAGGTGATTTGATTTCCAAATTTTACTTAACCTAGCTATTGTCTTATTTGCTTTTTTCAATCATTCATTAAACTCTAATTCTAAGGACCCTGTATTGGAGATCATAGTTCCTAAATACTTAAATGATTCTACCTCATTAATCCTTTCTATTTCCAATGATATTTCATCTTCCATTGCATACTCCGTTCTCATCATCTCTATCTTTCTATTTATCTTGAGCCCAACGTCGAGTGATATTTCATGCATTCTGGTAAGCAAGCATCAAATCCTCTAGTGTTCTGCTAACAAGGACAGAATCATTAGCATACTCTAGGTCAGCTAAATTCTTATTACCAATCCAGTCCAATCCTTCTCCACCATCTCTCATCTCTGACTGTTCTATGCATTATATATATACATCACATACACACACACACACACACATGTATATATATATATATATATATATATATATATGTATATATATATATATATATATATATATATATATATATATATATATATATTCATCATCCATTACTAGTCCATTGCAGAACAAAAGCCTCAGACAAGCGCTTCCACTTCCGTCTGTTTATGGTCTTTCTATGCCAGTCCACACCCGCAAACTTTCTCAGTTCGTCAATCCATAGTCTTCTGTTCCTTCTGCATATTTTGTAATCTCTAGGGACATATTCTGTTATTCTTAATGTCCGTCTATTGTCTGTCATTCTCATTATATCTCCTGCCCATGACCATTTCATTTTCTTACATGTCGTTAGAATATCCTCTAATCTAGTTTACTCTTGTATCCATGTTCCTCACTATATGTTCCTTAGTGTTATTTCTATCATCATTCTTGCCATATGTTTTTGAGTTATAACTAGCTTATTTCCTAAGGCTTTAGTAAGGCTCTAAGTTTCTGATGCACAAGTTAATACTGGTAGGACCATCTGATTGGATACTTTTCTCTTTAGAGAAAGTGGCATTTTACATTTTTTAATCTCATCTTGTTCACCAAATGCTCTCCATCCCATGCTTATCCTTCCTTCAATTTCGGTCTTGTGTCCCGAGGAAACACTTACTGTCTGTCGTAAATACGTACATTTATTAACAATCTCTGGAGGTTCGTCCATAACCGTTATTTGCTGTCTCTGCATTTTCACTGAACATTATCTTATTTTTACTCACATTTATTTTTAGGCCTACAGTTTTGCTTTCTCTATTAATCTTCTATCATATCTTGTAATTCCTCCCATGATCCACTAAACACAACTACAGTATGTCATCTGCAAAGCTTAAGTTGTTATGGTATGCCCCATTAATAATACGTCCTACATTTTCCCAATCGAAATTCTTAAAAACTTCTAGGCATGATGTGAATAATCTAGGAAAGATGGGATCTCCCTGTCTAACTCCTTTCTCAATCTGAACCTTTTCATTATCTTTATGTAGTTTTGGGATTGCGGTACTGCCTGTATAGACATCTCCAAGTGTTCTAACATAAAATTAATCTATTCCTTGTCTTTGAAGGGCTTTAATTACTGCTGAGGTTTTGAAAGAATCAAAAGCCTTCAGGTACAAAAGGTTGCGGGTCGAAATTCTCATCTTATTTGGTGAAATTAGGCCTAAATTTCTCACTTGCTGCTAGGTTTCAAAATGGCCACCCTGACTTTTCTGATAATTCAAGGTGTCTACTCTAAAATCCAAGTGGGTGAATCAGGGTACATCTCATGCACACGGAAACCCCAAGGCTATGCATTAACTATGAAATCTCTTCTATCTATAATCAAATCAATAGTTAGGCCATCTTCTCCTGCGGCTTTGCCTCTTTCCCTGCCTTTAATGTTTTCTTTAATTCTCCTACTGTTACTCTTTGTACCGGGTCAGGTGTTTCATTATTTCTATTGGTGAAAGTATTTCTTATATCACTATTGTATAGTATTGTAAAGAAATCCTCTGCAATTTTTATCACTCCATCTATTGTTGATAGCATTACCATTTTAATCTTTTAAATCAAACATCTGTTGGCGCCCTGTTTCAAGTCTTCTTTACATCAATTTTATGTTTCGTCTTTTCTTTACTGTTTTCTCAAATTTGGTCTGATTGTGTTTACGAATATTTTGGGATTTTAGTTTGGTTATTGTTTTGGATAGTTCTGCTAATTCTATTTCATCTCTCTGAGATTAGACCCTCAGTTTTCAATCTTTTCTTTATTAGGTTTTTGGTCTTTTCTGATAGTTTTCCCTGATCTTGTTTAGGAAGTTTTCCACCTATCTCATGTGCTGATTCTAGTACAAATTTTGTTATATTATTATTCATTTCTTCTTTACTTGCTTCCATTTCATCATGTAGCTGTGAATACATATTTTGTATTGCTAAATCAAATTCATCAGATTTTTCTCTTATCACAGGATTGTTTATCTTCTTTCTTAACAATTACAGTGCCGTAGTTAACCTCTTGAGAAAAGATTTGTTTGATAATTTCAGTGTTGTCAAGTGTATGAGAATATGGGGGACTGTGTAAAGAATAGGCAAGACTATTCTGTGTATGTGTAGGTAAAGATGAAATGGGCCGTAACCATAGAGAGGGATCCAATATGTACTGTCTGGCCAGTCAAAGGACACAATAACTCTCTAGCGGTAGTATCTCAGGATTGATAGTTGCTTAAGAATTTTGAACACTTTTTAGATTTTTCCGAAATAAGGAATTATGACGCACCTCTCTATAAAAGAAAAAAGAAAATGAATTGATTATTACTCTGTGCCAGCGGTTCCCAATTATTTTTGTTCATTAACCCATTTTTTCCGAAATCCTGGCTAGCAACAAGCTCATTACGCCCGCACCATATCTATAATTTTGGACATAATTAATGCAAAACAAAATTTTAGTTGGTTGAACCTTCCTTTACTCAAATATTATTGAAACAAATATATCAAAAAGTACTATGACTTCTGTTGAAAATAAAGATAGAAAAAATGCATACATATAATAGCGTTGAAAATAAATGGAGAGAGTATATAATTGAAATAACGTTCATCAGGATGAAAAATGACAAATGAATAAATAAATACTTCTAGAAATGAATAAAGCAATTTTATGTAAATAATCACACCGGTTGAAAATAAGTCTGAATATATATATATATATATATATATATATATATATATATATATATATATATATATTCATTTATATATATATATATATATATATATATATATATATGTGTGTGTGTGTGTGAAAAGAAACTTCAGTAGTATGAAAAATGACAACTTAGCTTTGAGATCATTCCAGTATTGCAAGGAGATAGTTTTCTAAGGGCACATCTGATGTCATTCTCTGGGTTCTATCTATTTCTCTCCTTGCTCCAGATGTCAGGATGCCAGTAAACTTTAAATCAATCAATCAATCAATTCCTTACTCCGGATGGTCAAAAGAGCTGAAAAGCCGGCCTCACTCGTGTACAGTAAGTTGAACCAAATGATAAAAGCATTTTCTCTGCTTCTAAACGTGCCAGAGAGAACTATTTGATACGGTTAATCCAAAATGTAGATAATTTTATGGAGTTAAATTCCATTTGTATGAGGTTGCTTACTTTTATCCCTGCTGTATGGGACCGGAAAAGCAGCCATCAAAGTAAAGTAAGTAATTTTTTCTTCTACTAGTCCATTCGGTTTATCTGGAAGATATTCAGTGTTACATATTAATGGAATCTGAATAGAAGCATAGTTGAGTGGGATAATTTCATGGAAATATTCTTCCATCCTCAGACGTAAGCTATTTAAATGAAAACTAATTATACCGCCCCCCTATAACTCAAGTGTACAGAATCAGTATCTTCCAAAAACTCTCCCAACTTAGGAAATGCAGCTATTCTGTCAGTTTTCAATTTTGAGTCCCAAAACTTCACTTGTCTACGAAATACTTTTATTTTTTTTTTCATTCGATGAGATAAAATTCTTCTGGTCATTGCAGTGATGTGTTCAGGGCATTTATATGCGTAAATATTTCCACTAAATAGCACAGATTGGAAATCCGTTTTGGATCTCTCAGTTTCCGTGTTAAATTGTGCTCCTTATCGTCAAAAAACTTTTCAAACTCAGTTTTGAGCTGAAATTCTTGCTCGTTAACATTTTTGCGGGATCGCTATCTGGTTGGAGCATAATACAACAGACACTGATGTTCAGAATCAATCTCCCCACACAAAGAACTAGACAGTCTCGAGTTTAAAGTACTTGACATAATTTAGTTAACTGTTTTCATGACGTCACACATCAACTTCTCCGAATCAGGTTGCAAAGACTTTACTGCCAGTGCTTGATGATGGATAAAAGTGTGTTACAATAACTGAAGGATTTTCCTTTTTCACATACTCCAAAAATTCTAAGTTGACACCTAACATAGATGGTACCCCATCTGTTGTGACCCCGATGCAGTTTTTCCAATCTAGTTACACATCCGGTTCATTAAAAAGCATTAACATTTCTGAATACATCCACACCATTTTTAGCCGTTTCAAGTGGACTGCGCATAAATAGATCTTCTTCAATTTCCCTTTCTCCTTTGTACCATATATATATGAGCCCGTGTCTTGCACAAGGCAAGGCAATCTGTACACACACACACACACACACACAGTATATATACCAAATTGTGCACACCTGCAACATCAGTTGTTTCATCCAGTTGAATGGTGAAAATACCACTGTGTTTTACCTGTGAAAATAATTGATCCTTGATATCATTTGACAGTTTAACTATCCTACACTTAATTTTTTGTTTTGTTTTTTTGTTGGATAGTGGTACTAATTTCAGTCTGTCAGCTTGGTTAGGTCCACACATAATTTCAGCCATGTTTACTGCTATTTGCAACCTCTCCTGAGGTGGCAACTAATTGCCGGCGAGAGATATGGACGTTCTCTAATATTTAAATGTTTAATCTTTTTAATATTAATACACACATACATGTATATATATATATGTATGTATATATATATATATATATATATATATATATATATATATATATATATATATATATATATATATATATATACATATATACAGACACACACACACACACACACACACACACATATATATATATATATATATAGGCTATATATATATATATATATATATATATATATATATATATATATTGCAGCACCTGTCAAAATAAACACTGTCATTAACCCCCATCAAAAGCGAAATTACCCCCAAGTTGGGTAAATCATCCCTATTTGGGAACCGCAGCTCCAAGCGAAGTCGTAGGGTATGAACTATTAAAGCGAGTGATAAACAATCATAAGCAGGTGCCTTTGGCTGCTTGAGGCCACTGCAATAAAGCCCATCGTTCTCCTTCAATTGGAGATATATGAGGACCCATGATTTGTTTGTTTTGCGTTTTATTTGACCCATGAGATAGGTGAGAAGTCTCAAGAGTGGGCCAGGTTTATTGCTATCGGTTTTTTTTTTTGCTTTCTTTTTTCTTCTTAGTTATCTTTTTTTCTATATTAATTTATTCGTTCGTTATGAGTCTTATAGTCAGCCTTCGTCGAAAAGCTAAGAATGTTGTTACTGTTATTAAACCCCGCCAACGAAGTTGGAAAGGAGGTCATGTTTTTACCCGATGTTTGTCCGTTACTCTGTCTGTCTGTTTGTTTGTTTGTTTGTGAACAACTTCCTAGAATCAATTTTACTCATAGAGTAGTGAAACGTCCAGGGATTAATTGTTATGTTGAGACGTGGAAGTGATTCAATTTTGAAACTCTTAGGTCAAAGGTCAAGGTCGAGCAAAAGGCTGACTGAATTAACCCTAACCTCGAGAAATAATCTGCCGTGGTGGAGGTTTGCTCTCTATTGAGTGCCCCTCTAGTTCATTATATACTTATGACTACTTCTGCATGATGCGTCCTTCTCTTTTCTTCTGAGTTATCTCTTTTTAAATTTATTCACTCTTTAGTTGAGTCTCTGAAAAGTTAAAATCGCTCCAGATGAATGAAATTAATGCAAAAACCCTATTGAGACCGCATCTGAAAGGTTAAAATCACTTCCAGATGAATAAAATTAATGCAAAAAACTCTATTGAGACATCATCAAAAACGTTATAATCGCTTCCAGATGAATAAAATTAATGCAAAAATTCTATTGACACATCATCAAAAACGTTATAATCGCTTCCAGATGAATAAAATTAATGCAAAAATTCTATTGAGACATCATCAAAAACGTTATAATCGCTTCCAGATGAATCAAATTAATGCAAAAATTCTATTGAGACATCATCAAAAACGTTATAATCGCTTCCAGATGAATCAAATTAATGCAAAAAATTCTATTGAGACATCATCAAAAACGTTATAATCGCTTCCAGATGAATAAAATTAATGCAAAAATTCTATTGAGACATCATCAAAAACGTTATAATCGCTTCCAGATGAATAAAATTAATGCAAAAAACTCTATTGAGACATCATCAAAAACGTTATAATCGCTTCCAGATGAATAAAATTAATGCAAAAAACTCTATTGAGACATCATCAAAAACGTTATAATCGCTTCCAGATGAATAAAATTAATGCAAAAAATTCTATTGAGACATCATCAAAAACGTTATAATCGCTTCCAGATGAATAAAATTAATGCAAAAATTCTATTGAGACATCATCAAAAACGTTATAATCGCTTCCAGATGAATAAAATTAATGCAAAAATTCTATTGAGACATCATCAAAAACGTTATAATCGCTTCCAGATGAATAAAATTAATGCAAAAATTCTATTGAGACATCATCAAAAACGTTATAATCGCTTCCAGATGAATAAAATTAATGCAAAAATTCTATTGAGACATCATCAAAAACGTTATAATCGCTTCCAGATGAATAAAATTAATGCAAAAATTCTATTGAGACATCATCAAAAACGTTATAATCGCTTCCAGATGAATAAAATTAATGCAAAAATTCTATTGAGACATCATCAAAAACGTTATAATCGCTTCCAGATGAATAAAATTAATGCAAAAATTCTATTGAGACATCATCAAAAACGTTATAATCGCTTCCAGATGAATAAAATTAATGCAAAAATTCTATTGAGACATCATCAAAAACGTTATAATCGCTTCCAGATGAATAAAATTAATGCAAAAATTCTATTGAGACATCATCAAAAACGTTATAATCGCTTCCAGATGAATAAAATTAATGCAAAAATTCTATTGAGACATCATCAAAAACGTTATAATCGCTTCCAGATGAATAAAATTAATGCAAAAATTCTATTGAGACATCATCAAAAACGTTATAATCGCTTCCAGATGAATAAAATTAATGCAAAAATTCTATTGAGACATCATCAAAAACGTTATAATCGCTTCCAGATGAATAAAATTAATGCAAAAATTCTATTGAGACATCATCAAAAACGTTATAATCGCTTCCAGATGAATAAAATTAATGCAAAAATTCTATTGAGACATCATCAAAAACGTTATAATCGCTTCCAGATGAATAAAATTAATGCAAAAATTCTATTGAGACATCATCAAAAACGTTATAATCGCTTCCAGATGAATAAAATTAATGCAAAAATTCTATTGAGACATCATCAAAAACGTTATAATCGCTTCCAGATGAATAAAATTAATGCAAAAATTCTATTGAGACATCATCAAAAACGTTATAATCGCTTCCAGATGAATAAAATTAATGCAAAAATTCTATTGAGACATCATCAAAAACGTTATAATCGCTTCCAGATGAATAAAATTAATGCAAAAATTCTATTGAGACATCATCAAAAACGTTATAATCGCTTCCAGATGAATAAAATTAATGCAAAAATTCTATTGAGACATCATCAAAAACGTTATAATCGCTTCCAGATGAATAAAATTAATGCAAAAATTCTATTGAGACATCATCAAAAACGTTATAATCGCTTCCAGATGAATAAAATTAATGCAAAAATTCTATTGAGACATCATCAAAAACGTTATAATCGCTTCCAGATGAATAAAATTAATGCAAAAATTCTATTGAGACATCATCAAAAACGTTATAATCGCTTCCAGATGAATAAAATTAATGCAAAAATTCTATTGAGACATCATCAAAAACGTTATAATCGCTTCCAGATGAATAAAATTAATGCAAAAATTCTATTGAGACATCATCAAAAACGTTATAATCGCTTCCAGATGAATAAAATTAATGCAAAAATTCTATTGAGACATCATCAAAAACGTTATAATCGCTTCCAGATGAATAAAATTAATGCAAAAATTCTATTGAGACATCATCAAAAACGTTATAATCGCTTCCAGATGAATAAAATTAATGCAAAAATTCTATTGAGACATCATCAAAAACGTTATAATCGCTTCCAGATGAATAAAATTAATGCAAAAATTCTATTGAGACATCATCAAAAACGTTATAATCGCTTCCAGATGAATAAAATTAATGCAAAAATTCTATTGAGACATCATCAAAAACGTTATAATCGCTTCCAGATGAATAAAATTAATGCAAAAATTCTATTGAGACATCATCAAAAACGTTATAATCGCTTCCAGATGAATAAAATTAATGCAAAAATTCTATTGAGACATCATCAAAAACGTTATAATCGCTTCCAGATGAATAAAATTAATGCAAAAATTCTATTGAGACATCATCAAAAACGTTATAATCGCTTCCAGATGAATAAAATTAACGCAAAAATTCTATTGAGACATCATCAAAAACGTTATAATCGCTTCCAGATGAATAAAATTAATGCAAAAAATTCTATTGAGACATCATCAAAAACGTTATAATCGCTTCCAGATGAATAAAATTAATGCAAAAATTCTATTGAGACATCATCAAAAACGTTATAATCGCTTCCAGATGAATAAAATTAATGCAAAAATTCTATTGAGTCATCATCAAAAACGTTATAATCGCTTCCAGATGAATAAAATTAATGCAAAAATTCTATTGAGACATCATCAAAAACGTTATAATCGCTTCCAGATGAATAAAATTAATGCAAAAATTCTATTGAGACATCATCAAAAACGTTATAATCGCTTCCAGATGAATAAAATTAATGCAAAAATTCTATTGAGACATCATCAAAAACGTTATAATCGCTTCCAGATGAATAAAATTAATGCAAAAATTCTATTGAGACATCATCAAAAACGTTATAATCGCTTCCAGATGAATAAAATTAATGCAAAAATTCTATTGAGACATCATCAAAAACGTTATAATCGCTTCCAGATGAATAAAATTAATGCAAAAAACTCTATTGAGACATCATCAAAAACGTTATAATCGCTTCCAGATGAATAAAATTAATGCAAAAATTCTATTGAGACATCATCAAAAACGTTATAATCGCTTCCAGATGAATAAAATTAATGCAAAAAACTCTATTGAGACATCATCAAAAACGTTATAATCGCTTCCAGATGAATAAAATTAATGCAAAAATTCTATTGAGACATCATCAAAAACGTTATAATCGCTTCCAGATGAATAAAATTAATGCAAAAATTCTATTGAGTCATCATCAAAAACGTTATAATCGCTTCCAGATGAATAAAATTAATGCAAAAATTCTATTGAGACATCATCAAAAACGTTATAATCGCTTCCAGATGAATAAAATTAATGCAAAAATTCTATTGAGACATCATCAAAAACGTTATAATCGCTTCCAGATGAATAAAATTAATGCAAAAATTCTATTGAGACATCATCAAAAACGTTATAATCGCTTCCAGATGAATAAAATTAATGCAAAAATTCTATTGAGACATCATCAAAAACGTTATAATCGCTTCCAGATGAATAAAATTAATGCAAAAATTCTATTGAGACATCATCAAAAACGTTATAATCGCTTCCAGATGAATAAAATTAATGCAAAAATTCTATTGAGACATCATCAAAAACGTTATAATCGCTTCCAGATGAATAAAATTAATGCAAAAATTCTATTGAGACATCATCAAAAACGTTATAATCGCTTCCAGATGAATAAAATTAATGCAAAAATTCTATTGAGACATCATCAAAAACGTTATAATCGCTTCCAGATGAATAAAATTAATGCAAAAATTCTATTGAGACATCATCAAAAACGTTATAATCGCTTCCAGATGAATAAAATTAATGCAAAAATTCTATTGAGACATCATCAAAAACGTTATAATCGCTTCCAGATGAATAAAATTAATGCAAAAATTCTATTGAGACATCATCAAAAACGTTATAATCGCTTCCAGATGAATAAAATTAATGCAAAAATTCTATTGAGACATCATCAAAAACGTTATAATCGCTTCCAGATGAATAAAATTAATGCAAAAATTCTATTGAGACATCATCAAAAACGTTATAATCGCTTCCAGATGAATAAAATTAATGCAAAAATTCTATTGAGACATCATCAAAAACGTTATAATCGCTTCCAGATGAATAAAATTAATGCAAAAATTCTATTGAGACATCATCAAAAACGTTATAATCGCTTCCAGATGAATAAAATTAATGCAAAAATTCTATTGAGACATCATCAAAAACGTTATAATCGCTTCCAGATGAATAAAATTAATGCAAAAATTCTATTGAGTCATCATCAAAAACGTTATAATCGCTTCCAGATGAATAAAATTAATGCAAAAATTCTATTGAGACATCATCAAAAACGTTATAATCGCTTCCAGATGAATAAAATTAATGCAAAAATTCTATTGAGTCATCATCAAAAACGTTATAATCGCTTCCAGATGAATAAAATTAATGCAAAAATTCTATTGAGACATCATCAAAAACGTTATAATCGCTTCCAGATGAATAAAATTAATGCAAAAATTCTATTGAGTCATCATCAAAAACGTTATAATCGCTTCCAGATGAATAAAATTAATGCAAAAATTCTATTGAGTCATCATCAAAAACGTTATAATCGCTTCCAGATGAATAAAATTAATGCAAAAATTCTATTGAGACATCATCAAAAACGTTATAATCGCTTCCAGATGAATAAAATTAATGCAAAAATTCTATTGAGACATCATCAAAAACGTTATAATCGCTTCCAGATGAATAAAATTAATGCAAAAATTCTATTGAGACATCATCAAAAACGTTATAATCGCTTCCAGATGAATAAAATTAATGCAAAAATTCTATTGAGACATCATCAAAAACGTTATAATCGCTTCCAGATGAATAAAATTAATGCAAAAATTCTATTGAGACATCATCAAAAACGTTATAATCGCTTCCAGATGAATAAAATTAATGCAAAAATTCTATTGAGACATCATCAAAAACGTTATAATCGCTTCCAGATGAATAAAATTAATGCAAAAATTCTATTGAGACATCATCAAAAACGTTATAATCGCTTCCAGATGAATAAAATTAATGCAAAAATTCTATTGAGTCATCATCAAAAACGTTATAATCGCTTCCAGATGAATAAAATTAATGCAAAAATTCTATTGAGACATCATCAAAAACGTTATAATCGCTTCCAGATGAATAAAATTAATGCAAAAATTCTATTGAGTCATCATCAAAAACGTTATAATCGCTTCCAGATGAATAAAATTAATGCAAAAATTCTATTGAGACATCATCAAAAACGTTATAATCGCTTCCAGATGAATAAAATTAATGCAAAAATTCTATTGAGACATCATCAAAAACGTTATAATCGCTTCCAGATGAATAAAATTAATGCAAAAATTCTATTGAGACATCATCAAAAACGTTATAATCGCTTCCAGATGAATAAAATTAATGCAAAAATTCTATTGAGTCATCATCAAAAACGTTATAATCGCTTCCAGATGAATAAAATTAATGCAAAAATTCTATTGAGACATCATCAAAAACGTTATAATCGCTTCCAGATGAATAAAATTAATGCAAAAATTCTATTGAGACATCATCAAAAACGTTATAATCGCTTCCAGATGAATAAAATTAATGCAAAAATTCTATTGAGACATCATCAAAAACGTTATAATCGCTTCCAGATGAATTAACATCCTTAGTCGAAAAGCTAAGAATGCTGCTATTGTTGTGATTGTTTCTAGAGTTGTAATTATTGTTCATGTCGGGTAATAACTTTTTTAAATTATTAAAATTATTATTATTGTCAATATTAGTACTACAATTATTATTACTATTAAAATCATTTAAATCATTATTATTAATATTCTCAAAATTATTATTGTTAGATTTATTAAAATCATTATTGTCATTACTGAAATTATTAAAATTATTATTATCAATAAAATTATTATTAAAACTATTATTATTATTAAAATTATTAAGAGTATTATTATCATTGAAATTATTAAAATTATTAATAAAATTATTAAGATTATTATCATTACAATTATAAGCATTATTATTATCCAAATTATTTATCAAATTACTCTTATTATTAATATTATTGTTATTGCTAAAGTTATAAAAATTATCATCATTATTAAAGTTATCATTGTTCTTCTAAATACTAACTTGATAATATTGAGTTTAATCTTTATCATAACAGTAAAATTTTCAAATTTTATTTTTGAATTATTATTATTATAATTCTTTCGATCTAAAGATTTAATTTGTAGTACTGTCTGTGATTTATAAATTTCTTTGCCATGTGATAGTAGGTTACTAAGCAGTTGGAAGTAGTAAAATACTCTCTCTCTCTCTCTCTCTCTCTCTCTCTCTCTCTCTCTCTCTCTCTCTCTCTCTCTCTCTCTCTCTCTCTCATAAAACAAATGCGCATGGCATATTTCTATCTCTCTGAATTTCTGGCTACGCTGATATATATATATATATATATATATATATATATATGTATATATATCTATCTATATATATACATATATGTATCTATATATATGTATATATATCTATATATATACATATATATATGTATATGTATGTATATATATATATATACACACACATATATATATATATATATATATATATATATATATATATATATACATATATATATCTATCTATCTATCTATCTATCTCTCTCTCTCTCTCTCTCTCTCTCTCTCTCTCTCTCTATATATATATATATATACATATACATATATACAGTATATATACAGTATATCTATATATATACATATACATATTTTGTTGTTGAAGTTGTTGCTTTTTATTTTCATGCTGTTGTTGAACATGATCCCGAACTATTTCCTCAAAATACCTTTGTGTGTTTTAAGGACAATGTAAAGTTGAAACTTTCTTCTCAGTTATTGCTGAATATGATGTTAAAGTTTATTTTTGGTTATGTGAGATATTTCCTTTTTCATAATACAATTCTTTGTTATACTTTCTATTTACATTCGGGAATCGGATTAACAAAAATACACTTCTTTAGTCTATGCAGAGAGTCCAGGCGAAATAAGCCCCGCCCTTGATGACACCATAGCCAATCATGTTGTCTCCTGCTTAACAGCGGTCACAACACATCCATTTAAATTGATTATAAGTTAGTATAGTTTGAAATTTGTAAGGGAGACAACTTGATTGGCTATGACATCATTGGGGTTGGGGCTTGTTTCGCCTGGAATCTTTACGGCGACTATACACTTGTTGCATTTTAATGTCCAACTAAGGTTACGAAGTACGGCCCGGGATGATAGTACACCTTATAGGTGGGGTCACACGTTCACGTATCCTGCTCCTGTTTACTCGCGTAGGAAGATTTAGTGGAAATTGGCAACATACACGTCATACTTTAGGGCATGTGAAGTGAAACCCCGATTGGTACGTCTGACGTGTGGCGCCGCGTTTTTTTTTTTTTTTTTTTTTTTTTTTTTGACTCCCTTACCTTCCGGTATCCGATTGGATGCAAATCACGGTCGGTGCTCGAGCCCGTACATGAGCAAATGCACAAATTTGGTGGGTTTGATGGCCTGCTGGCGGTAGCAAGTAGGTCATACGTATATAGCTTGTAGGTCAGACATAAACATGGGACGCTAATTCATGAAAACATTATTACATTAAGGTGTTAAAGTAAATTCATAATGAAAGTAGTAATACATGAAATTGATTATTCCAAATATATTACAAAAACTAGTCAGTATCATATTAGACGATGTATGGTGCAAGTTGAAGTCAATACATCAACGTAAACAATAATTGTCAATACGACAATGAGCGAAGATTAAGGTAATGTTATTCAAAACTTTTAGATAATAAAATGGTCTACGCACAAGTAAAAAAATTAATACACAATGAAGTTAACAAAAATATTAAATGAATATTGCAAACTTGTTATAATATTCTTAGCAGGCTATCATGATAGTCATTGTATGGTTTTCGTTCATTCAAGTTAATACATCAACGAATAATATGAATAAGATAAATGGATAATCAATATATCAATGAGAAATGAAAGAGGCAATGACATTTAAAATAAGATGATAAAATAACATACAAATAAGTAAACGAAGTGAGTACATAATGAAAGTGATAATAAAAACACATGAAATGAATATCTCAAATGTATGCACAATGTAAGGTGTTCTTTCAAAGTAAAACATCAAATAACCGATTAAGATATATTAATTTTTTCTTAATATGACAATGAAAAATGAAAGAGGTAATGCCATTTAAAGTGCCATAAAGTTAACATACAAATATGAATGTAATCATACAAAAACATGAGAAGAAGATCCCAAAGATATTTACGAAAATAGTCAATCCATCTCTGTCCCTTTTATACCGGAGCCTCCAACCAAGACCTATACAACTGTCTTGAGTACGACGGGCTGTTTCCAACGTTTTACCTGTGACGTACCTATTCACACGTCACACGTTCATAGCTACGTAATTTTTGGGGAGATCTAAGAACATGCACACGTTAATCGTAAACACATACGTAAGTACCGAAGACTGGCGTCGCCATGGCTCCCGTCAGACGTAGTACATCTATGGGGAAGTGCAATTATTCGGCGGTCAACGGCCGCATGCCTGTGAGGATTGTTAGAAAGGGAAGTATAAGTGAGTGCATTGAGTACGCCTGTCTTGAGGTTACGTATGAAAGTACTATTTGAGACTTTTGTGATTGATAGTATTTCGTTGCCTGTGACCGCATAGATACACGTGGAAATGATTGTTATGGTGGATCTTATGAGTAAATTTACGTATGCAATACCTATCAAGAATAAGATGAGTAAGGCTTGTAGCGAGAATGGTTAGTCAAATGATGTTGCCGATGTGTGTGTTAAGAGATAATGGTCTTCAGTTTGTTGGATGGGAGTCTGAGCAGATGTTAAGAGGATGGGACATTGAATATGCGTATTCGACTCAGTATATGCCAAGTGTGAATGATTTGACTGAAAGGACTGTGAACACATTGACTTAAATGGGTATGTGTTGTGGGCTATAATGCGACGGTACACAAGGGTACAGTTATGTTGAATTTTGACAAGATACTAAGATCAAGATTGGGTGTGCCTGAGAATAATAAAGATGTTTGGAGGAAAACGAATGAGAGGTTTGAAAGCTACAAAATTGGAGAGAGAGAGAGAGAGAGAGAGAGAGAGAGAGAGAGAGAGAGAGAGAGAGAGAGGGGAAAACGAATTAGAGGTTTGAAAGCTACAAAATTGGAGAGAGAGAGAGAGAGAGAGAGAGAGAGAGAGAGAGAGAGAGAGAGAGAGAGAGAGAGAGAGAGTTAAAAGAAGTCATTGAAAAAGGAATCATGGATGTAAATAATGTCCGTGATAAATTTGAAGGTCCATATGAAGTGTTAGATGTTGGTTCTAGTCGGTTGAGTTATGTTTTGGGTTAAGTGTGTGGCTGGCGTCACTAGATGGTAGTGCGGAAAAAGTTAGGACATAATATAACCAGTTGCGCAAATGGAAGAAAGTACTGTATCAGTATAATATTATATTCAGGAGAATGGGATGAATAAATGGTTGAAAACAAGTATGAACCTACTATGTGAGAGACTTTAGGTTTAGAAGATAAGCAATTAGTGTCAGTTGAGAATGGAGAGAAGGGGAAGCTTATGAAAAATGTTGGTGAGGATAAAAGACCAGAAAATATCTATAGGTATAGGTGGGAATCTGAATAGGTATGGCGAAAATGTAAATGTACTGGATAATATGGAAGATAATGGCTAAGTATGAATGATACTTATATTATTATTATTATTATTATTATTATTATTATTATTATTATTATTACTAGTTATGCTACAACCCTGGGTGGAAAAGCAAGATGCTATAAACCCAGGAGCCCCAACAGGGAAAATAGCCCAGTGAGGAAAGGAATAAGAAAAAAATAAAATTTTTCAAGAACAGTAACAACATTAAAATAGATATTACCTATATAAGCTATAAAAACGTTAACAAAACAACAGGAAGAGAAATTAGATAGAATAGTATGCCCGAATGTGTGTGGTTTTTCGTTTGATAATGTAAAACAAAGTATGACAAACGCGAGACTAAGAGATAGGAGAATGATAAGTAGTATGAATAATTCTTTTGCTAAAGTAGATAATGGTTTTGATGGAATGGATAAATTGTTGACGGAAATAAGTGAGATTTTAAGACTAGATAATGAAAAGGTAGAAGGAATACTGCATGCTATATTAGACGATAGAAGTATAGATGGGAATCTAAATAGTACAACGAACACAGGAATAGAGTTCTTCCCCCCCCCCCCCCCCCCCGCCCCATCATGATTAGCCCATGCCTGATCTACGGCCTATTGCGATGGGAATCAATCTATGCTTTCAGAGTTCTTTGGATGGAACTAAGATGATTTTATTTATATACCAACAATGAACAGATTATTATTATTATTATTATTATTATTATTATTATTATTATTATTATTATTATTATTATTATTATTAGCGAAACTACAACCCTAGTGGGAAAAGCAGGATGCTATAAGCACCAGGGCTCCAAAAGGGAATATAACCCAGTGAGAAAAGTAAATAAAGAAATAAATAAACTACAAGAGAAATAACGAACAATTAAACAAAACAGTTCAAGAACAGTAGCAACATTATCATTATATCTTTTGGGCTCACTCTAGCCTACACCGTTCTTAAGTCATTGGTTTTGCGTCGCAAGATCATGCGAGCTTCCTGACTTGCTATGATATTTGATTCTTTTATATTCGACTTTTCTCTTCTAGGATAAGATATAAGACAGCTGTGTTTGTCCCACTGTTTTCCAAACTAACGACATTTATTGTTCGTCTGACATTGAAATATTGATTGGTTATTTAGGTAATTCCTTTTCACAAAATTATTTTATTGTTTGCGTTAATGTGGTGTTTGATAACGTCCATTGTATTATGATTGTTGCTAAATTTCATTCTAATTATTCAGTTAATCAATTCGTCAGAATTTTAGTAATAGATTTGCATTCACTGACAAAGCTTCACCTCTATACTACACGAATTGTTAATATAAAATTTATAGCAAGTATTTTAAAAGTTTCTTTAACATAAGTCGCAGACGATTTTCTCTACTTTTGGTCTCCACACGATTTTTTTTCTTCATCATTTTAACATTCATGAGAAAATCTAGGAGGAAAGACTAGGCCTAGGGCATGAAAACCCTTGAAAATTACCCTGAAAGTTCATGCTACCAAATGCGCAAAATGTACTCCAAAAGCAACAACAGATGGCGGAAGGCCGCAATTATAGCATCGTCTAGTCCAGCTAGAGCAGACGTGTCCTTGTCGTTCCTCTGGTCATATAAGGAACGAAAATATTCTCAAGGATACCCTGCCTGCTCTTCTCGTATCCTGAAGTTCTATTGTTCGGTTGGGTTGGCGTTCATCTTTTCCCATGATGTATCTGTCTTCCACGAGAGGCTTGTTGATCAGCTGCTTAAAACGTAGGAGTGCCTAAAGGAGACGCTGTTCCTCCTTATTCGTTGTAAACAATCTGTCACTCGCAGGATATGATTCCGGCTGAGAAACTCTCAGATATTCGTAGGCGTGAACAAGTCATTGTTGCTTCAGGATTCTTCTTCTTCACGAACAGAAAGTTCTTCGTCGTAAGTTGGGAGGCTAGCTAGGCGTGGTTTGGCGCCGCTAGTTGAAGCATTTGCATTCGAATTGCATAAACTTACATAAGAGGAAAACTCAGCATGATGTTTGTTGACTGCGTTCTTCTTCCTACTTAAAATATGAAGGAAAGAGTCTAGCGATGAATAATATTCATATCTGTTGCAAGTTTGAATTGTAATTGATCAATTGAACAATAGATGCCTATTCAGCGGTGCGTTTTGATTATGTTTATCATTATTATCTTTATTATCATTCATACAAAGATCTAAATTTTAAATGGGATACGTTAGGTGGATATAAACTAGTCATATATGAAGACAAGAACAGATAGCTCATTCAGGGAAACAGGAAAGATGAGCAGAAATAACAGAACTATGTATTCAATAATGCTAACTGAAGATATCATTTCGCTGTGGATGGTGTATGTTATTCTTCCAATTAAAATTTTCTAATAATGTCATAAAACATCTTAATCTGGTCTTGAAATTTATCGCAAGCTGACACAAACACACTGATTGCCGGTAAGATAAAATGATATAACGTTAGAAATGTAAAAGTTCGGTTAATAATGAGTATTCATGAAAGTGCACGGACACCTTAATTAATCGCGATAAAGTCTAAAAGAATTATGAGGATTTAAGTCATTGATATTTGAAACTCATTTAAAAATGCAAATTAGGATTTTATCATCAGCATTTATCAATTTATCAAAATCAATAGTGTTGATAATGAAAATATATTCTTATGCTACAAACCATATATAGGATCAGTTTTTGCATTGCTATCCCAAGGATTCAGGTTTACATTCAGGAAGTGATTTTACGATATGACCTCAACAAACTTTTATTGGACGGATAACGGGATTGCAGATTCTCAATGTAAGAAAAATTCAACGTAAGAGAAGAAAACTCCCCCCCCATTTTTTATGTTAGTTACCCCCAAAATTGGGGAAGTGCCATGTTAAATAGATTAAAAGCCATACAAATATAACTGATGAAATTTGACAAAATCTATAAAAAATGAAATAAAGGAAGAACAATAAAAAAGTGATTCGAAAGAAATCTGTTTTCTATGGAACAAATAATAAGTTTAGGAAGATGTAGAAATACATAATCAGGGAAAACTTGTATGATCGCTGAAAATACTTTATCATGAAAGACCTCTAAAATGCAGTACGAAGGTATGCATCAAAATATCTCGAAAATAATAGTAAGAAAGAAAAACAGATTCACCCTAAAAGCATATGTCAATGAAGCCATCAGATATCTCACTACGCGACACTATTGCAATAAAAAAAGAAACTCGACATTTCATAACATTACGCTACATTATTGCAATAAGAACAAAACTCGACATTTCATAACATTACGCTACACTATTGCAACAAAAAAAGACTTGACATTTCATAGCATTGCGCTATACTATTGCAATAAAAATTCGACATTTCATAACATTATGGTAAACTATTGGAATAAAAAAAGATTCTAAATTTCATAACATTACGCTACACTATCAATAAAAATTCGACATTTCATAACATTACGGTAAACTATTGAAATAAAAAGAGACTCGACATTTCATAACATTATGCTACACTATTGTAATAAAAAAAATAAACTCAACATTTGGTAACAATACGCGACACTATTGCATTAAAAAAAGAAACTCGACATTTCATAACATTACGCTAAACTATTGTAATAAAAAAATAAACTCGACATCTCATAACATTACGCTACACTATTGTAATAAAAAGTCGACATTTCATAACATTACGCTAAACTATTGTAATAAAAAAAGAAACTCGACATTTCATAACATTACGCTACACTATTGCAATAAAAAGTCGACATTTCATAACATTATGGTAAACTATTGAAATAAAAAAGACTCGACATTTCATAACATTACGCTACACTATTGCAATAAAAAGTCGACATTTCATAACATTATGGTAAACTATTGAAATAAAAAAGACTCGACATTTCATAACATTACGCTACACTATTGCAATAAAAAATTCGACATTTCATAAATCATGGAATTGAACAGGGCTCGAGTTCGTCATTTGAGTTCAGACCAAGAAAGAAAAGAATCCACAACAAAACTTGATACTGTAACAGTCTGCATTATCTGCTACAGGGTTCTATTTGAACATGTTTGGGGTTCAGTTCCCAATGCTTTTATATACTTCATATGTTTTTTTTTTTTTTTTTAAATCTCAGGGGATTTTATTACGCAAAATGGCTTCCCTTTTGGCTTGTCAATTATGTGTACACATGTGATTTTTAAAATAATAATAATAATAATAATAATAATAATAATGATAATAATAATAATAATAATAATAATAATAATAATAATAACAAGAGCAATAATGATACTAATAATAATAATAATAATAATAATAATAATAATAATAATAATAATATCACCTTCGCCGACCGTTGCGAAAGTTGTTTTGATAGGAGTGTATTTGTTTGTATGTCTGTGTGTTTGTGATGGATGGCCATGATCCAAGAACAATTTGATTAGATTTTAGGAGTGGTTGGGTCAAAATTCAAGGCCTAGGTCTCAAAAAAAAAAAAAAAAAAAAAAAAAAAAAAAAAAAAAAAAAAACATTTTTACCATATCATGGCCTATTTGTATCTGATTTGTGTGAAACTATTGACGAAATGTGCATAATTTGATGGTCTATCTTGTGATATACAATGTGATATCGGCGAAGGCATGCGCTCTACCGTGTGCTCGTTCTAGTTAAAGTTGGATTTACAAAGTTTTTTTTTTATAGAAATCTCAAAGTTTAGTTAGTATTATTTTGATGCACATTGTGGTTGTGGTGGCCGATGTGGTAACGTCCCTGACTGGTGAACGCCAGACTAAGGTTCGAGTCCCGCTCAACTCTCGTTAGTTTCTTTGGTCGCCGAAACCTCACCATCCTTGTGACCTAAGGATGGGGTGTTTGGGGGAAGCCTATAGGTCTATCTTCTGAGTCATCAACAGCCATTGTGTGGCCCTCCTTGGTCCTAGCTTGGGTGGAGAGGGGGCTTAGGCGCTGATCTATGTATATATGGTCAGTCTCTATGGCATTGTCCTACTCGATAGGGCAATATCACTGTCCTTTGCCCCTGATCATACAGTATGTATATATGGTCAGTCTCTACGCCATTGTCCTACTCGATAGGGCAATGTCACTGTCCCTTGCCCATGCCATTTATGAACGACCTTTAAACCTTTAGATAAGTATGGGTTCTCTTTATCACATATTTCATCCTTTCTTCCTCACCTTCGATTTCTTTTACTTGACCTTATCTCCAATCTTGCAAAATTCATCAACAACTTGTTACCGATCATTCGATACCCTAAACCACCGAAAATTATCAACAGAAAGCGTCGAATTTTCTTTACATACTTGGTCAGTTATTTATCTGTTTACGATGTAAACAACCAAGTCTCTTATATGTGATTCTGTTTACGAATATCACTCAAAGACGCCGTTCTTTTTTTTTTTTTTTTTTGCAATGTTTGTTATGACACCAGTTTTGAGTTTACGGACACGCAAACGAGTTGACGTTTCGTCACCTGATATTTACTTGGACTATTTTCGTTTATTTTACGAAAACTAAAAATATGTTTAGTGTTTATTTCTCTGTCGCGTATCGTCTGAATTAACCTTGACGTATCGAGAGAGACAACTTATGATATAGAGGTTAATTGTTCTTTGTTTACATTTGAGAAAGAAATTTGTAGCTCTTTTATTATTATTATTATTATTATTATCATTTTTTATTATTATTATTATTATTATTATTAAAAGCTAAACTATAACGCTAATTGTGAACGCAAGACACTATAAGCCCAAGGGCTCCAACATGGAAAATTAGCCCAGTGAGGAAAGGAAACAAGGAAATTAATAAACTGCAAAAGAAGGGATAAACAGTCAAAATGCAAAGAACAGCAGCAACACTAAATTAGATCTTTCATATATAAACTATATAAAATAGGAAATAGATAAACAAGAGGAATAATAATAATAATAATAATAATAATAATAATAATAATAATAATAATAATAAGAAGAAGAAGAAGAAGAAGAAGAAGTTAGAACAGCTTGCACAAGTGTAACCTCAAGCAAGAGATCTCTAATCCAAGACAGTGGAAGGCCATTCATGGTACAGAGGCTATGGCACTACCCAAGACTAGAGAACAATGGTTTGATTTTGGAGTATCATTCTCTTAGAAGAGATGCTTATTACAGCTTGAGTCTCTTCTACCCTTAACAAGAGGAATTGTAACTAAGTCAGAAAAATAGAAAATGAATTTATTGGTTATCAGAGAGAGAGAGAGAGAGAGAGAGAGAGAGAGAGAGAGAGAGAGAGAGAGAGAGAGAGAGAGAGAGAAAGTTACAAGGAGTTACAAGGATTTTGAATGTCTCTAAGACTTTTTTAGACCATCTTTGGAGACTCCATTTGCACTTTGGTAGAGCGATTTAGTTTAAGCATTTAGAGAGAGAGAGAGAGAGAGAGAGAGAGAGAGAGAGAGAGAGAGAGAGAGGCATACAAATAATCAAAGATAATGAAATATAGTGAATACAAGAACCCACGATGACTGATTCAAGGAGATAGAAAGTGCTGCTTAGTCGACGTAATTTATGAAGCGATAATGAACCCTCTGATGCCAGTTTTGGTGACGAAGTGTTTTTAATTAAGTTATCAATTAAATCAAGTGATTAAAGTGCCACTTCATTGTGTCACCAGCAAGTCAGTTAAAAATATGGACGTCGTTGTTCTCTCTCTCTCTCTCTCTCTCTCTCTCTCTCTCTCTCTCTCTCTCTCTCCATGGGCTTTGTTCTCTCTCTCTCTCCCCATGGACTTTGTTCTCTCTCTCTCTTCATGGCCTTTGTGCTCTCTCTCTCTCTCTCTCTCCTCTCTCTCTCTCTCTCTCTCTCTCTCTCTCTCAATTGACTTTGTTCTCTCTCTCTCTCTCTCTCTCTCTCTCTCTCTCTCTCTCTCTCTCTCTCTCTCTTCTATGTCTAGGTGTCCGTATCTTCATTGGATTTTTGTACTTCATACTTACATTCTTTTTCCTTTTATTCCCAATCTCTGTTAATCTCTGTTCTGTCGTTCCCTAATTTCTCTCTCAAGTTATTCTTTTGATAAAAGCTTTAAACTCGTTTCCTATATATGATTACTTCCATATATTAAAAGCAGATAAGCCGTAGATCCCAGTACTTCTTTTTATAAATATTTATTCTTATGACATCATAATTTCTGTCAGTGTCTTAACAAGATGATTACGTATACAGTGATCCATGCATTCGCAAACAGCGCTCTGGTAAATATGCAAATGATCTATTTCCACAACTGGCTCACTGGCTTTTAGGTTTCTTATTCGAGATATGCATTGCAGGTTCAAGAAATTACCTGTTTTAAATACTAAATTAAAGAACATATCATGCATGTTAGAAGCCTAAACAGCTAATCTATGAATAAATGCCCGTATGTTAATTTTTAGGAAAATACACTATACCGACTTGATGTAAAAGATAACTGGGAAGTAACAGCCTTCACATGTTACTTGTGAAATCAAAGAATATTGTATGTATATGTATATGTATATATATATATATATATATATATATATATATATATATATATATACTAAATCAAATAATTAAAGTGCCATATATATATATATATATATATATATGTATATATATATGTATATACATGGATAAAAAGCAACACAATATAGCACTGAAATAGAAATAAATCTCTATCTCATACAGGGATCGAACCCTAGCCCCTTCAAATAAAAGGCAAGGTCGCATGATTGGTAGCCATCATTCCTTTCATTTGAAAGGGATAGGGTTCGATCCTAGTAAGATGTAGAAATTTGCATATATATACATACATATATATATATATATACATATATATATATATCTATATATATACATATAAATATGTATGTATATATATATATATATATATATATATATATATATATATATATATATATATACATGGATTAAAAGCAACGCAATATAGCGCTGAAATAGAAATAAATTTCTACCTCATGCTAGGACCGAACCGTAGCCCCTTCAAATGAAAGGCAAGATCATATGATTGGTAATCATCTTTCCTTTTATTAGAAGGGGCTAAGGTTCGATCCTAATATGAGGTAAATATATATATATATATATATATATATATATATATATATATATATATATATATATATATATATATATATAT
Source organism: Palaemon carinicauda (assembly GCF_036898095.1). Classification (NCBI taxonomy): domain Eukaryota; kingdom Metazoa; phylum Arthropoda; class Malacostraca; order Decapoda; family Palaemonidae; genus Palaemon; species Palaemon carinicauda. The sequence goes on from NC_090746.1 coordinate 88,387,809, forward strand.
ATATATGTATGTGTGTATTCAAATGTGGGTTTAGTATTACAAATAATAGATCTATTCATCGTCATACCATTAAGAAAAAAAAAACACTCATATTTGTGAATAACAGGCCTACTAAAAAAGTAAAACGGATACGAAACCAAGGTACAAGTCCAAATACGAGTCATACCTAGTTTGGTCAACTAGGAAGGATTTATAAATCCTCATAGATCATACAGGGACAAGGCTTTGAATTAACAAACCGACTAAGATGCTATCCGTCTAATTAAAACGGGGTCGTTTCAACCTGGGGTACGTGTACCCCTTGGAGTACCCAAGGGGCTACTCTGGAGGCCTGTCAGGGGTACATGTACCCAAGGGGCTTCTCTGGAGGCCTGTGAAAGGGTACGCCCTTTTCCACTGAGAGATCAAATAAGCATATAAGGAATGCTCTGTCCATTTTAGTACCACTGCTACTGTAAAATAGGAAGCTTTATTAGAGCTAAAACTAGCTCGTTCAATCGGCAGAACTTCGAAAGTTCAAAGTTGCAGCAAAATGTTTTTATGTTGAACAGACAGATATAAGTCTCTTTTTATAGTTTATATTTGAAAAATCTTTTAATATTTTTATTGTTTTTAAAATATTTTATTTTAGTTTTTTATTACTTCTCATATAGTTTATTTAATTCCTTATTTCCTTTCCTCACTGGGGTATATTTTCCCTGTTGGAGCCCTTGGGCTTATAGCATCTTGCTTTTCCAACTAGGGTTGTAGCTTTGCTAATAATAATAATAATAATAATAATAATAATAATAATAATATCGTACCCTAGACCCGTTACAGAAATTAGATGAGGTGGAAGATTAATGGTTTTTGAATGTGCAAATTGGTGTGATGTGGTCCATGGAATATTATTGTTAATCATCGTTTGTTGCTCAAATTTTACTCATTTTCAGTTTGCTTTATCAAAGATGTATATTCTAATAATGGTTCTTAATGGTTTCTTTTTGCGCAAATTTATTTTTATCTGCGTCTTTTTTTTTTTTGTTTTATGTGAATATTTGAAAAAATCTCTTTGCATGTTTTCACCTTTAATAGTCATAAAATTTTATGTTTGTCTTTGAAACTTTCTTTTATCTATGATGTGTAAATATACCTGTGTGTAGCTGCTTTGATTTACTGTGGGATTTATTTCATAAGATGTATGAACAGAGATTGGAGACATTCAAGATTGTAACAACTATGATGGAATGAGGCTGATGTCTCGTACAATGAAAATATGAGAAATAATAGATCAAATGTTGAGAGGAGAGATAGAAATATCACCAGAACAGTTTGGATTTATGCCAAATCAAAACACCACTGACGTAGTGTAAGCACTGAGACAGCTGGTGGAACTGTATAGAGAATGCCAGAGGACTCTGGATGTCATTAGCATTGATCTAGAAAAGGCATATGTCAGAGTGCCAAGGCAAGAGATTTGGAGATGTCTAAGGGACCGTTTGGTCAATAGGATGAAGAACTGGAGAGGCGGCGAGGCATGATTTGCCACGCTGCGATATGTTATTCAGACGGGTAATATGAAGCAACAAGGCAGTCCTAGTAGGAGGTAACATCTCTCCTTCCAAGTTCTTAAATGGAAACATCTCCCATCTCGAAGTAGAAAGAGATATGAGACCTCTAGAAGAGTACACGGAGTTCTCTAGACTCTTGATTTGTGGTGGCAACTCCCACATCTATGAGACAGAGAGGAAACGGTCCTTTACCAAGTTCTCGAAAGCAGTCACTGACAGAATCTTCATTGTCAAGTTGAAGGTACGCATTAACCCAAGAAAAGTTGTGGATTCCAATAAGGCCTTGGCATTTAAGATGTCCAACAGCTTGCACTAACTTCCTTACTGTAATTTCCGATACTTAGTGCTTTTGCCAGTCAGAAGTTTGAGGCAAGTTTCATCTGCAAAGTGACTGGGGGACAAGGTTCAGGAAAAGTATAAGGACATCAGTGATACTTTTCAGGGGACTGATTTATTAAGTGAGGTCTCTACATTCTATCGGGTACAGTGAGAGTATGGACATACATACAGATATATACAAAACAATACTCCACACCCAAACAGACTACCTGGCCTATATTTTCAGGTGTTTGTGGTTGAAGTCTATACTACATTAGCCAGGTGTTAAAAACGGGTCATTTCGGATGACAGGTAAATATTTTAAGCCTACCGATACAGTTTTTTTTTTCATATTAATAGGCATTAACCTTATCCATATAAATGCATAAACCTAATCATATATATGTATGTATATATATATATATATATATATATATATATATATATATATATATATATATATATACACATATACTGTATAAATATATACACACATAATATATATATGTATCTACAAAAATACAGATAGTATACATAGAGGCATGTACCCATATACTGTATACATGTTTGCACACATAATAAACATGCATATACACATTTATGCAAAGATAACCCTATCATCATAAATATATAAATACATAATATCAATGCATAATATATAACATGCCATTAAGCACCAGCAAAAAATACGTCTATTTTTATATGCAATAATTGTACTTACATGTGTATGAAAGCTTAGATCTGAAAGATTAATTTCACATAGGCAGTTATTATCTGTCTCTATTCTTGGGTAGTACCATAGCCTCTGTACCATGGTCTTCCACTGTCTTGGGTAAAGTTCTCTTACTTGAGGGTACTATCGGGCACAATATTCTATCTTATTTCTCTTCCTCTTGTTTTGTCTTTATAGCTTATATAGGAAATATTTATTTAAATTTTTTTACTGTTATCAAAATATTTTCTTTTTTCTTGTTTCCTTTCCACACTGGTCTATTTTCCCTGTTAAAGTCCTTGGGTTTATAGCATCCTGCTTTTCCAGCTAGGGCTGTAGCTTAGCAAGTAGTAGTAGTAGTAGTAGTAGTAGTAGTAGTAGTAGTAGTAGTAGTAGTAGTAGTAGTAAATTCAGTAGTTGAAGGTTTTTTTTTATATCTTGCAGATCTCATTGCATTTAAATGCAACGAGTTTAAAAATTTTGTCCTATATTCAAGTTGTTATCAAAGCTTTCTTTTATGAAACTGGAATCTATGATGTTTCTTTCCAATGAGTTATTTGAATGAACCAATTTCTTTACACATCACCAATTAATTGCGTGATTTTTATTTATAACATGGTAAAACACTGCATAAAAGCATCTTACTTTCCCAACTATGGTTTTGTAGCTTAGCAACGAATGATGATAATAATTATTATTATTTTGAGCATATGTGACTTTTTTTTTATGTTTTCATGATGTTCAGTTCTCTTTTTGAGAGCTTCACCTGTTTAAACATTACAGAATTTTTCACATGAATTACACGGGATACAGTATACACATCCCTTGGTAATGTTAGGAAAGTTCTTTTATTAGGGCTGTTTTTATTGCATTTTTACTCTTAAATGCTACATTAACGTTGGATTTTATTTTTAACAATTGAGGCATTTCTTTTAAAAGAATTACTATATTGTAGTAGAAGTATGTTTTGTGTATTATTGTTTTCCTTTGCATTATTACCAAAGAATTATTTTTGCTGTTCTTAGTGTATCATTTAATAGAATTTCAGGCTACTTCAATTTCTTACTAATAGTCCTAATCTCACTTATATAGTCATCAATATATTCAGGGCTGCAAACTTATAATGCTGTTAAAACACACACACACACATACATATGTGGATATGATATGTACATGTGCTATAATTTTAGTGAATAGCCTTTTTGTACCTATGTACAAGAACTAATGATAATAAATAGATTTGGAATGGTATTACTATGTTATTAATCGGAATTTGTTTGTTTATTTATATATTTTTGTGGACATAATATTTTCGCTAAAGTAAATCTGTCTTGTGCAAGATTATTGTATATAATTTATGATGTATCTTTACGATTGTAAGTTATTTGTAATATTAAGTCAATAAAGTATATACATAAATATAAAGAAATAACTCGGAAAGATCGTTTCTAAATAATCCAAGATCAAACAAAATAAATAAACTTTTATCTTCAACAATCTTCAACAATCTTCGACAATGCTTGGGCATTAACAGATTATAAAGTAAGTGCGCAGGGAGGCTCACAGATAATACATCGAAGGAACAAAGCAGAATTCCTTTTGAAAAGTTCATTGAAATTCTCCTCATAAACTTCCCCTTAGGCCCTCACTTCTAAGGGAATGCAGTGTTGGACGTTGTGAGGTCGTTACATGTTCTAGGTACGGTATATAGCCTACCTAGACCGCGGGCCGATGGAGGGTCAACCTTGGAAGCGACAAGTTTCAGACGGTGAGAGCTGCTGCAGTCTAGCTGGTTTCTAGTTCAAAGATCCTGTATAGTCAAACTAAAAAAGGAACCTACCTTTCTGTGTTCGAATATCTGTAAAAGCATAAACAAGGTGGGGAACTTTGCTTCATATCGGAAGATGATAATGTCTCGCCTGCTTTATTCAGGAATGCCCGTGCAGATATACGGAAATGAATTGCAATGTTACAGTAATCAGGTAATGTCATTGTCACACATTACCCATAATAGACCTGTTATTATTATTATTATTATTATTATTATTATTATTATTATTATTATTAGCTAATCTACAACCATAGCTGGAAAACTAGGATGCTATAAGCTCAATGGATCCAACAGAGAAAAATAGCCCAATGAGGCAAGGAAGTAAGGAAATAAACTAAAATAGAAGTAATGAATAAGTAAGATAGAATATTTATAGAACAGTGACAATATTAAAATAGATCTTTCACATATAAACCATTGAAACTTTCAAAAAACAAAAGAAAGAGAAATAAGATAGAATATTGTGCCCAAATGTACCCTCAAACAAGAGAACTCTACCCCTAAACAGTGAAAGTCCATGGTACAGAGGCTATGGCACTACCCAAGACTAGAGAACAATGGTTTGATTTTGAAGTGTCCTTCTCCTGGAAGAGCTGCTTACCATAACTAAAGAGTCTCTTCTACCCTTACCAAAAGGAAAATAGTTACTGAACAATTACAGTGCAGTAGGTAACACTTTGAGCAAAGATGAATTGTTTGGTAATCTCAGCTGTCAGGTGTATGAAGACAGAGGAGAATATGTAAAGAATAGGCCAGACTACTCGGTGTATGTGTAGGCAAAGAAAAGGGAGCCGTAACCAGAGGGATCCAATGTAGTAGTGTCTGGCCAGTCAAAGGACCTAATAACTCTACCCGTAGTTCAACTGAATTGAATTCATATCTTATTTTATTCATTAAAGAATTCTTGATTACCACTTTTCCAATGACTTTTTTTTTTTTTTTTTTTTTTTTTTTTTCAAAACTGCTAACGAGGTAAAGGAAAGCCTACTCTAGCTGCGTCTTGAAAGCTATTGGTTACATTTTGTGTATGAGATGATTTCGGGTGTTGCAAAACTATGAGTATTTGCATATTGTATGTTTCAGAATTCATGTAAAATATATCATATACTGAGATATATCCTGTATGGAGTGGATTGTCTAGCTGCAAACAGCTAGGCTATTCATTTTATGACACTATTTTAGATTAAAGTAAGATTCTTACTATGTTTTAAATCCTAAGTTAATAAGGGAATGATAATCCACATAAGAAAAATTTTGTCTTCTTATTTTTTTACCTTAACCAAATGAAGAGGAAAATAGATAGCCAGTATTTCTTTCCTCTATCTTGATCTCCAGCTTCTCTTAAGTATTAATTCATATTTCAGATGTGAGTCGCACCCTCCAGCTGCAATGCACCATTGAAGGGCCTCCCCAACCCTGCTTCTATTCATCTATCTAGCTGACCTCACTCGCTTAACTGCTACTTTATACAGTATATCAGATATGGGTCCCTGGTTCCAGTTATACTTCTCCACTGAAGTGTCTTCGTTGCCCCTCTTCCTTTTCTTTATATCACTGTCCAGCATTTCTTAAGTGCTCCTTCATATTCCAGAATTGGGTCCTACCTTCCAGTTTCACTTGACCACTAAATGGTCTTCCCACCACTGCTTCTTCTCCTCTTTCTTGCTGTCTATCCTCTTTTAAGTGCTACTTGACATTTAAAATATCAGTTCCACCCTCCGGTTACACTTCGCCACTGAAGGGCCTACCTAGCTTAGCTTCCTCTTCTTTATCTACTAGTCAAGCCTATCTTAAGTGTTCTTTCATATTTCAGATGTGGGTCCCACTCTCCAGGTGCCTTTCGTCACTGAAGGGCCTCCCCAGCCTCACTTCCTTTCATATATCTAGCTGTCCAGCCTCTCAAAACGTCTAATACTTATTTCAGATGAGTCCCAGCTACTAGATACTCTTCACATCTGAAGGGACTCCCCAACCCTGAATTCTTTCAGCTATCTTGCTATCCATCATCTCGTTACTACCACTTAATATTTTAAATGTGTCCCAACCTCCATTTGAACTTCACTACTGATGGGTCTCCCCAGTCCCATTTCCTTTCATTTATCTTGCTGTCTAGACTCTCTTTAAGTGCTACTTCATATTTCCGATGTAGGTCCCACCCCCAGTTGTACTTCGTAACCTAAGGGCTTCGCTAGTCCTCACAGTTACCCTTATGGCTCAAAATCCATAAATCATATTCGGTAGGAGGAGGACTTAAGGAGAGATCGTAAAAACTGAAAGTAATGTGACATGGGTTTCTATGGACTAGTTAGGACCCCCATTTGAAGCCTTAAACTTTGTCAGGGTTTTCTTATACTTCTTAGAAGGATTCTTGAAGTTCAAGTTTTATTCTTTAAAGGATTAATCTCTTTTTCTTCAAGAGATTAACTACCTGTTTCTTCAAAAGGGTTAACAATGTTTTCAACAAGATATTCATTACTTTTTCTTTAAGGGATCAATAATTTTTTCTTCAATCGAATAATGATTTTTTCTTCAAATGATTAATGATTTGTTTCTTCAAGGGGTTAATAATTTTTTCTTCAAATGATTAATGATTTGTTTCTTCAAGGGGTTAATGACATTTTCTTCAAATGATTAATGATTTGTTTCTTCAAGGGGTTAATGATTTTTTCTTCAAATGATTAATGATTTGTTTCTTCAAGGGGTTAATGATATTTTCTTCAAATGATTAATGATTTGTTTCTTCAAGGGGTTAATGATTTTTTCTTCAAATGATCAATAATTTTTTCTTCAATCGAATAATGATTTTTTCTTCAAATGGTTAATGACTTTTTCTTCAAATGATTAATGATTTTTTCTTCAAATGATTAATGATTTTTTTCTCCAATCGAATAATGATTTTTTCTTCAAATGATTAATGATTTGCTTCTTCAAGGGGTTAATGATTTTTTCTTCAAGGGATTAATCATTTCTCAAGGGATAATCTTTGTCTTCTCAATGGATTACTATTCCTTTCTTTCGGGGATTCATATTTTATTCATAAAGGGAATTATATTTTTTCCTTCAAAGATTGAAGGGATTAATAATATATTTTCAATGAATTGGTAGATAAGAAAGCAGAATTTTTGAATGGTACAATCAGCTATAAACTTATTGAAGATTCTGATAGATTAATGCTAATAGGCTACTTATCTATGTATCTATCTATGTATCCATCTATATATATATATATATATATATATATATATATATATATATATAAATATATATGAAATTATTTTTGAAAATTACAACGGAACTTATAGAAGGTTTTATTACATATTCTGAAAGAAATGAAAAAGGGGAAATGAGTTTAATAAAACAGTACGAAACATTTTGGAGGATCTTTGACTGATCGTATAATTAAACAGAGACATTTTTTTGTTCTAAATTAGATAAATATAAAACCAAACCGTTTCGATACAGAGGAAAAATAAACATAAATAATACAAGTTTTTCTGTTAAAAATGAATTTGAAAAAAAAATATTATTCATAACATTGATGCAATGAGAGAGAGAGAGAGAGAGAGAGAGAGAGAGAGAGAGAGAGAGAGAGAGAGAGATTTAAGGTATTACTGAATATATTTATTATTTCTTTACCCATTGTTTCCATGAATATTTATTAATCACAACTCGCATAATGATCGTTAAGATATTGTTTATAGGAGAGTTAATTAACTTCTCGTAACCTAGAACTTCTTGTGGTATTGCCAAGCAACATTTAAAGGTTAAAGGTGTCAGGTTTCAGTTCCAATTTCATAAGAGTGGATACTCACTCGAACGTCAGTCGGGCAAGCCCAATCCCCCACTATGGTGCCCAACCACAGCAGTGGCCTTATCATTAAACAATTTAAACCCACGGTCCCGGGTGGGGATCGATCTGCTGCCATGCGAATGCAAGGCAAACCAGTTACCACTGCAGTGATTCAGGTGTTCGTAATATAGAATGACTGCCGTAATCCATTATCTAATGATAGTAATATTTGGTAAATAAAAATGCTCGGAATAGTGGTCTAAACACATTTTCTGTGTTTAGACCTTTTGTTTTATTCCTAATGTATTTGTATATAACTATCAATTTTATTGTAATATTTTGTATATGGCTCTACAGCTGAAATAAGGAATTTGAATTTGAAATTTGAATTTGAATTATATTCGTGTTTTTTATATAAAATGTGGTCTCTGGTATGTCCACATGTATACCGTATACTTAATAGTTGAATACAATGATCTTCAGCAAGACATTAAAAAAAGCGAGCCATGTGCTTCATGAAGTGATATATGTCATTGCCTTGTGCCCAACATCTGCCCTCCCTCCCTACCTGCCGTTAATGTTTACCTTCGTGGATAAACATTTCAGATAAACTGAAAAAATAAACCTCAACCCTACCAAAAGACACCGATTATTTTTGTAATTAATTTGTTTAGAGGAAAAAGAAAATTACGAGGGTCAAAGTTTGAAATCAAGCAAGGCTTTAGAGTAAATTTCGTTAATTTTTGGGGCATAAACTTCCATTTATTTACCATCGGATTCGGGGGCAATGGAAGAATAAAAATTCATCCAAGGATATTCTTTGATGTACCAAAACATGAGGAAAGACAGTGACAGACATGGTGTAGTCAACAGGACCCTCAAGATTGATTGATTGACCTTGAGACTATGGTAAATTCTTTTTAGTAAGGCAGATTTGCACTGACCCGCGGCGGTGCCCTTTTAGCTCGGAAAAAGTTTCCCGCTATCTGATTGGTTAGAATTATCTTGTCCAACCAATCAGCGATCAGGAAACTTTTCCGAGCTAAAAGAGCACCCCTGCGAGTATTATTATTATTATTATTATTATTATTATTATTATTATTATAAGCTAAGCTACAACCCTAGTTGGAAAAGTAGGACGCTATAAGGCTAAGGACTCCAACAGGGAAAAATAGCCCAGTGAGGAAGGGAAGCAAGGAAATGAATAAACTACAAGAGAAGTAATGAACAATCAAAACTAAATATTCTAAGAACATCAACTACATCAAATTGAATATTTCATTTCCCGTTTTAATTCCTGACTTAGGCCCTAACGCGTTAATGTATTTCTATAAATCTATTGAATAAAGAGATACTGTAAAGAGATAAGCAAGTAATTCATATCCTATTGAAAGTATCTTAAATTTTAATCTCTATGCAACTGAATTTGCAAAAAGTTTTTTTTCATATCGAAATATTCATATATTTTTAATCATCATCATCATTGCCTCCTACGTCTATTGACGCAAAGGGCCTCGGTTAGATTTCGCCAGTCGTCTCTATTATGAGCTTTAATTCAATACTTCTCCATTCATCATCTCCTACTTCGCGCTTCATAGTCCTCAGCCATGTAGGCCTGGGTCTTCCAGCTCTTTTAGTGGCTTGTGGAGCCCAGCTGAACGTTTGGTGAACTAATCTCTCTTGGGGAGTGCGAAGAGCATGCCCAGACCATCTCCATCTACCTCTCATCATGATCTCATCCACATATGGCACTCGAGTAATCTCTCTTATTGTATCATTTCTAATCCTGCCATGCCAGGTAAAAATACGAAGAATAACCTTTCCAATGGTATATTAAACATAACGATTGCAATTCTTTAGAAACACAAAGACCAGTAGAAGATATTATATATGCTTTCCTAAATTTCTCGTGGAAAAGACGGTCTAAGTGCGTTTTACCGTAATCATACTTTCTCCACCATTTTGCCTGATAAATAAGTAATGAGTAACGCTTTAAAGGAATAGAAATTGCAATTGAACGCTGAATAGATTTTTTTTAGATAATTCATCAATGAATTATATAGGTTTTGTCAGAAAGAAAATTAACAATTATAGAGCAAAGATGGACAATACATTTTTATCTATATGCTACTATATTTAGGATAAAGTGTTGTATATATAAATGTTAATATTATTTGTCTTTTAAAATCTCATGCAAAAATAAAATTAATGAAATTTTATTAGTGCCATAGCCTCTGTACGATGGTCTTCCACTGTCTTGGGTTAGAGTTCTCTTGCTTGAGGGTACACTCGGGCACACTATTCTATATTATTTCTCTTCCTCTTGCTTTGTTGAGTTTTTATAGTTTATATGGGAAATATTTATTTTAATATTGTTGCTGTTCTTAAAATATTTAATTTTTCCTTGTTTCCTCTACTCACTGGGCTATTTTCCCTGTTGAGCCCCTGGGCCTATAGCATACCGATTTTCCAACTAGGGTTGTAGCTTAGTAAGTAAGTAAGTAAGTAAGTAATAATAATAATAATAATAATAATAATAATAATAATAATAATAATAATAATAATAAAAATAATAATAATAATGAAGACAATTAGAATTATTGGCAATTGTATAAATAGGCTTTAAGAAATTAAATATGCGATAATGAAATTCTATTTGA
>NC_090746.1:88403669-88406169 GCF_036898095.1 Palaemon carinicauda
CAAAAATAAACAAAGATCCCTTTTTGTTTGTCAATACCAGCCATGTGCCCACACCGGCTGTTACTGTTCGTCTTAAGCATGATTCTCGAAAACCTCTTTCACGGAGGTGTTTGATGACAAAGTGAATCAGTTTTTTGTGTTATTTATGTGTTAGTATTGTCTCTACCTGAAAATTGAAAAAATAATGTTAATAAAACTTATTGACGTGTTTAAACTCGCTAACTTATTATTATTATTATTATTATTATTATCCGATACTGAGTGGGTGGAGGCGAACCTCAGTTTAATAAGGAACTGGAGAATTACGTCATCGCCAAACTTTCTTAAATTTATTTCCAGCACCAATAAATAACAAAGTTTCAAACATCTCTGCGTTCATGATCATGTTCCTGGGTAAAAGAAAATAAAACTATATAGAGCAAGCTGTACATAAATATCGTAAACAAATAAAATTTAGAAACGGAAAAGTCATATTCAGGTAATTTTCAACGGGACGCTAGAAATTTCTTGGTTAAGTTGTGGCTTTTTTAGATTTTATAAAAATGGACTCGGATATTCTTATTTCATTTTCATATGAGCCTCTGTATAGTAATGAGAAGTTATCCAGTGAGAACGAACACTTACAATACATGGCACAGTGATCTTTGTGACGGGCCGAGAGAAAGTTGTGACTCAAAGACAGTATGAAAGCAACTGAGTTAGTTTATTATTGAACGTTCTCCTTTATATACAAAAGCTCAAGGCAACAGGAAATTTCCTGTTCAAAAATCGACACCATTACCATTGAGAAAAACAGACATGTTTTTTCAGGTTCTATTTAGTGCAAGGGGAGAGCGAAGATACAAGCACAAAATGAACTATGTACGATCGTGTGACACACGGTTGGTATATTTTGTATGCTGGACTGTAAAGGTTTGGACAAGGCTCTGCCAGTTCGGCTGCTAATTCCCTTGTGATCTAGGTAGCGAGAAAAAATGCATTTTTTTTTTGTGTAGAGCCAATATAAGCTAATTGGCAAATTGGACAGTTAAACAAGTACAACACCATAGACTCAAATATCTTTTTGCAGCTTTTCGTTATAATTAACGAAACTTTTTTTTATTTTGGAATAATTATAGAATATTATATTCGGCATAATTTCTGATGGGTATTTACTCAGGATTTCATTTATTTTGGTTTTAAGATTTAAGATTATCATAGCATCTACTCTAAAAGATAACTCGGAGACCTGTGTGAGAAGGTTTTCTGTAGATACTGGTGTCTATACCGTTATTGGATTTTTTTCTATTAGAATGTATATAAAGGGAATTTGATCATATTGAACAATTAGGAAAAATTATAATAATCGTCTACATCAGTTACTTTGGTTTTAAAAGAATCAATAAATTTGAAGTCTATGGATATCTTAGTAGAAACGAAAATGGAATTTAAAATAAATGTAGCCTATCCATCTCCTCACGGAGAGCAGCAAGGAAGAGTTATTGGGCATTCTTTCTGTTAAGCATACACACACACACACACACACACACACACACACATATATATATATATATATACATATATATATATATGTATGTATATATCTACAAATATATATGTATATATATAATATATATGTGTGTAAATATATATATATATATATACAGTATATATATATATGAATTATATTTATAATGTATATTTACATATATATATATATATGTATATATATTGTATGTACACGTAATATATATACATATATATATAAATATATATATATATATATATATATATATATATATATACAGTATACTGTATGTACATGCAATATATATATATATATATATATATATATATATATATATATGTATATATGTATATATATATGTATATATATATTGTATGTACATGTAGTATATATATATATATATATATATATGTATATATATATATATATATATATTTATATATATATATACTGTATGTACATGCAATATATATATACATATATATATATACATATATATACATATATATATATATACATATATATACATATATATATATATATATATATATATTGCATGTACATACAGTAAATATATATATACATATATATATATATATATACATATATATATATATATATACATATATATATATATATATATATATATATATATATATATATATCGATATAACAGTTATCCACTTTAGTGGATAATCAAGACTATATAACCTACACCTGACATATACCACCGCACTCCGACAATAAGAAAAATATAAGCAACTAAACAATCAGTGAGACAAAAACAACCAATCAAATAGAAGTCAAAAGGAATTGAACGGACCTTAGATTTGACGTGTGCTCTCTATCAACTACTAAGTGAACATCAACTCCTCCACCGCTCTCTTGGCATTAGGGTTACGAAAGGATGGTTGATGAAAACCAGCATTAAAAGTAACACGAAATGGCACTCGGGAGAGACGCGTCTTGAGTTTCATTTGTTACGGAAGAAGG
>NC_090746.1:88411169-88413669 GCF_036898095.1 Palaemon carinicauda
ACTTTATTTATATTTCAAATGAATAGAAATATATAGTTTTTAAAATTCAGTTCATTGCAAACTTTATTTCTATTTCAAATGAATAGAAATATATACTTTTTAAAGTTGAATTCAGTGCAAACTTTATTTCTATTTCAAATAATTGAAAATATATACGTTTTTAAAGTTGAGTTCAGTGCAAACTTTATTTCTATTCCAAATGAATAGAAATATATACTTTTTTAAAGTTCAATTCAGTGCTAACTTTATTTCTATTTCAAATAAATAAAAATATATAAGTTTTTAAAGTTCAATTCAGTGCAAACTTTATTTCTATTTCAAATAAATAATTATATACGTTTTTAAAGTTCAATTCAATGCAAACTTTATTTCTATTTCAAATAATTAAAGATATATACTTTTTTAAAGTTCAATTCAGTGCAAACTTTATTTCTATTTCAAATGAATAGAAATATATAGTTTTTTAAAATTCAGTTCATTGCAAACTTTATTTCTATTTCAAATAAATAAAAATATATACTTTTTAAAAGTCCAATTCGGTACAAACTTTGATGTGATGAATAAGGAAATTATAATCAATTTGATGAAAGTTAATCTCCGTTCGGGACATTTGTGATAAGAAAAGGGTAAAAGATAACGTGTGCGTTTAGCCTTACAGTTGGTCACTGCAATGCAGAGTCGTTCGTCGTGATTACAGTAATGCATTGAAGAGGACGAAGAGAGACGACTAAATGGTCGTGATACTACTGCACTTTCAAGGGGCAAGAAAACAGCGCGTTAGGTTGCATCATCATTATCTCCGTCAATGAAGTTGGGAGGAGGTTATGTTTAGTCGTTGTTTGTCTGTTTATGCGTGAACAGTTTGTCTGTTTGTTTGTGTGTGAGCAGTTCGTCTGTTTGTTTGTGTGTGAGCAGTTTGTCTGTTTGTTTGTGAACAGTTTATCCGTTTTTTGTGTGTGTGAATAGTTTGTCTGTGAAATGTTTATCTATTTGGTTGTGTGGATAGTTTGTCTGTTTGTTTGTGTGTGAACAGTTTATCCGTTTTTTTGTGTGTGAAATTTGTCTGTGAAAAGTTTATCTATTTGTTTTGTGTGAGCAGTTTGTCTGTTTGTTTGTGAACAGCTTATCCGTTTTTTGTGTCTGAATAGTTTGTCTGTGAAAAGTTTATCTATTTGTTTGAGTGTGAACAGTTTGTCTGTTTGTGTATGAACAGTTTATCCGTTTGTTTGTGTGTGAGCAGTTTGTCTGTTTGTTTGTGAACAGTTTATCCGTTTTTTTTTGTGTGAATAGTTTGTCTGTGAAAAGTTTATCTATTTGTTTGTGTGTGAACAGTTTGTCTGTTTGTGTATGAACAGTTTATACGTTTGTTTGTATGTGAACAGTTTGTCTGTTTGTGTGTGAACAGTTTATCGTTTGAAGGTGCGTGAACAGTTTGTTCCTGTGTGAACAGTTTATCTATTTGTGTGTGTGACCAGTTTATAGGCTTATTTGTGTGTGAACAGTTTGTCTGTTTATTTGTGTGTGAACAGTTTATCTGTTTGTTTGTGTGTGAACAGTTTGTCTGTTTGTGTGTTAACAGTTTTTTAATTTGTTTGTATGTGAACAGTTTGTCTGTTTGTGTGTGAACAGTTTGTCTGTTTGTGTGTGAACAGTTTGTCTGTTTGTGTGTGAACAGTTTATCCGTTTGTTTGTGTGTGATCAGTTTGTCTGTTTATATGTGAATAATTTATTCGTTTGTTTGTGTGTGAACAGTTTGTCTGTTTGTGTGTGAATAGTTTTTCCGTTTGTTTGTATGTGAACAGTTTGTCTGTTTTGTGTGAACAGTTAATCCGTTTGTTTGTTTGTGAACAGTGTGTCTGTTTGTTTGCGTGTGAACAGTTAGTCTGTATGCGTGTGAACAGTTTATCTCTTTGTTCATCTGTGAGCAGTTTGTCTGTTTGTGTGTGAACAGTTTGTCTGTTTGTGTGTGAATAATTTATCTGTTTGTTTGTGTGTGAATATTTTGTCTGTTTGTGTGTGAACAGTTTTTCCGTTTGTTTGTATGTGAACAGGTTGTCTGTTTGTTTGTGAACAGTGTTTCCGTTTGTTTGTATGTGAACAGTTTGTCTATTTATGTGTAAACATTTGTCTGTTTATGTGTGAACAGTTTATCCGTTTGTTTGTGTGTGAACAGTTTGTCTGTTTGTTTGCGTGTGAACAGTTTGTCTGTATGTGTGTGAACAGTTTTATCACTTTGTTCATCTGTGAGCAGTTTGTCTGGGTGACCGGAATTCTTGCCGCATACATTTTCGCCGTAGGACTTTTTGTCACGGACTTTTTGCCGTAGGAATCTTTGCCACTAGGTATTTTTGCCGTAAGGAATTCTTGCTGCAAGTTGCATATTACTTTTATAATTTAAAGGTGTATGAAAGAGTTGACCTATAAAAAAAATAAGTATAGTGGCCTACATACATACATCTAATGCAATGGATGGTCTCTGATAATTAGCTTTTACTTATGA
>NC_090746.1:88428669-88433669 GCF_036898095.1 Palaemon carinicauda
AAGAAATATAGAAATGAGATCGAAATATTCAAGTAAAGTATAAAAACAGCATCAAAATGACAGTACCAAAGCATAATCACATACACATCAAAATATTCAAGTACAGTAAAAAAAACACATCAATATGACTGGACTAAAGCCCAACAAACACATATGTGAAATCAAAATACATGAGTACAGTAAAAAATATAGAAATAACTCTACTAAAGCACCCCAAACTAAGATATTAGAATAGAATATGCAAGGACAGTACAAAACAACATAAAAATAACTGTACTAAATCATAAAAACATACATGAGATTGAAATACATAAGTAGAGTACCAAAAAAGTAAGACTATACAAAAAATACCTGACCAGAGAGAAAAATTGGATATTTGGCACTACTGGCACTACTATAGTCCATTTCTTTTAGCGATGCATATTTGCACCGACTCGCACCGGTGCCCTTTTAGCTCTGAAAAGTTTCCTGATCGCTGATTGGTTGGACAAGATAATTCTAACCAATCAGCGATCAGGAAACTTTTCCGAGCTAAAAGTGCACCGCTGCGAGTCGGTGCAAATATGCATCGCTAAAAGAAATGGACTATAGGGTTATGAGGCTGAGGTACAAGTGCAAGATTTGGACCTACTATCTGACAAGGAATGAAATGGGATGAAGAAGTTTCTGGAGTTCTATAAGCAGATGACCACTTGGCAAACGATGCACATCCCTGTTGTACTGTTGTACTCTAATTGCTCAGTGGGTGCTTTCCTCTTGGTGAGGATAGAAGAGACTCTTTAGCTAGGGTAAGCAGCTCTTCTAGGAGAAGAACACTCCAAAATCAAACAATTTTTCTCTAGTCTTGGGTAGTGCTATAGCCTCTGTACCATGATCTTCCACTGTCTTGGGTTAGAGTTCTCTTGCTTGAGGGTACACTCAGGCACACTATTCTATCTTATTTTTCTTCCTCTAGTTTTGTTAAAGTTTTTATAGTTTATATAGGAAATATTTATTTGGGTGTTATTGCTGTTCTTAGAATATTTTATTTTCCCTTGTTTTCTGTCCTCACTGGGCTATTTTCCCTGTTAGAGCCCCTGGGCTTATAGAATCCTAGTTTTCCAACTAGGGTTATAGCTTAACAAGTAATGATAATAATAATAATAATAATAATAATATGTATGACTCCCATGTAAATGATGATGCTAATGAACACTTATCCTTTCATGGACGTCAGCGGAGAAGGCAGTTCCAACATCGTTCTGCCTAGCATAGAGGTTTGCCTGATAAACCCTGTCTTCCGCAACAGCCAGCGTATGCAGGGTCAGAGGTATTCATAAGGGAATTAGTCGTTATTGGAGTACGGTGGATGAAGTCAGGTAGGTCAGGGTAGTTGATATCATCCATCTTTCCAAACCGGTCCTCGGGTATTGACAGGTAGTCTTGCTTCTCTTCCTTAAGGGTATCGGGTTAACCCTTTCTTTATCGAAAGGGCTACTTGCCATCTGAAGGGTAAAAGCAATGACCAGAGAGTATTGTCAGACTTTTACTGTTTAGCCTCATGGCTAGTACAGTGGTAACGTGTTCGCCTAGCATTTGCATGGGAGCAGATCGATCCCATCCCGGGACCGTAAGTTCAGATTTTTTAATGGGGAGACCACTGCTGTGGCTGGGCACCATAGTGGGGAGTTGGGCTTGCCCGGCTGACGTTCTGGTCCATTCTGATGAGACTGGAACTGAAACCAGATACCTTTATCTTTATCTTATCTTCCTAATGTCATTCGATTCTTAGTTCATTAAGGATTCTTTCACCCATGTGTGTTTGTCATTCCTTCTTAAGTCTTCCCAATTGCTTGCTTTTGTTCTTCAAGATTACCAATATTCTGTTTTCCCCATTTTTTTTTTCCTTAATTGCCAGTCATAACTTTATTTCCAATTACTTATGCTTTACCATCTTTCCACACCGTTAGAAAAAACCGTAATTTTAATCGAAAATTATCCGTAAAAATACACTGTTCTCAACCGTATTTCAGTAAAATACAGGCGACCGTAATTCTACCTTACTTTGTTATTATCTTTTACGGGTTGGTGACCGTAATATCACTCTTTTACGTCAATATATCCTTTTTTTTAAAACGGTAAAAATCCTGGGATAAATGTTGCCAGACATTTGCCATTTTTTAATGCAATTTTTTAATAGTGCATATAATCTGTTTCCCCTCTTCGGGCCTCGAAGTGCAGCATCATGCTCTGAGGATTGTCATCTTATAAATCCTGACACGCTTAAAAATCTGATTCCTTCTGATGTCCTTCCGCCATTGCATCCATGTCACAGAATCAATGGTCATATCAATCTATCAAAGAGATTTTGCAGTCCTTAGTGTTTTCTATTTTTAGTAAAGGGATTTGGAAATCGAGTTTTGCTCTGTTTTTTTTTTTCTCTTTCAATTTGGTTCCCTTCTCCATTGTTGACTTTCCTCTGTTTGATTTTTTACTTCTGTTTATTCATCATCTGTTAGTTGGTTGGTTTAAGTCAAATGGTCTTCACTAGGGTTCTAATCCACTCCAAAAAAAAAAAAAGATGTGATTTAATGTTGTTACTGTTCTTAAAATATTTTATTTTGATTGTTTATTACCCTTCTTGTAGTTTACTTATTTCCTTGTTTCCTTTCCTCACTCGGCTATTTTTCCCTGTTGTAGCCCTTGGGGTTATAGCATCCTGCTTTTCAAAATACAGTTATAGCTTAGCTTGTAATAATAATAATAATAATAATAATAATAATAATAATAATAATAATTTTGTTCCCTTCTCCATTGTTGACTTTACTCTGTTTGATTTTTTATTTCTGTTGATTCATCATGTGATAATTGGTTGGTTTAAGTCAAATGGTCCTCACTAGGGTTCTAATCCACTCCCCCCCCCCAAAAAAAAAGATGTAATTTAATGTTGTTACTCTTCTTAAAATATTTTATTTTGATCGTTTATTACCCTTCTTGTAGTTTACTTATTTCCTTGTTTCCTTTCATCATTGAGCTATTTTTCCCAGTTGTAGCCCTTGGGGTTATAGCATCTTGCTTTTCAAAATACAGTTATAGCTTAGCTTGTAATAATAATAATAATAATAATAATAATGATAATAATGATAATGATAATAATAATAGTAATAATAATAATAATAATAATAACAATAATAATAATGATAATAATGATAATAATAATAATAATAAAAATAACAACAATAATGATAATAATAATAATAATAATAATAAAAATAACAACAATAATAATAATAATAATAATAATAATAAAAATAAAAATAATAATAATAATAATAATAATAGTAATAATAATAATAATAATGATAATAATAATAATAATCATACATACATACATATACCAAAGGCACTTCCCCCAATTTTGGGGGGTAGCCGACAACAACAAGAAACAAAACAAAAAGGGGACCTCTACTCTATAATAATAATAATAATAATAATAATAATAAAATGGAAAATAAAAATAATAATAATAATAATAATAATAATAATAATAATAATAATAAAATTGAAAATAAAAATAATAATAATAATAATAATAATGATAATAATAATAATAATAATAATAATAATAATAATAATAATAACTGTTTATATTCGCATGCGCATCGCTAAAGTCCGCACTGGCATAAGGGCAGCTTATTTTAAACCGCCAAATAGTCTTACACTTATTTTCAAACTCCAATCGAAATCGAGCAACACAAGAAATTTTAGAATTTTGAGTTTGAAGTCAATTTCGAATACTGGATAAATGAAAAAAAAAATAACCAAATCAGGATTCAACTGTAATTAAGTTGCAAATGATAAGAATCCCCAAAACTGTTGAAAGAAATCGCACAAATACAATCTATTTCTTTGGACTTTTTTTTTTTTTTTTTTTTTTTTTTCGCAGGGCATCTTCAATATCCCGGCAAATTTCTTTATGAAATCTGATGCCTCATTTGTCGATAAAGAGATCAGGTATCGGGACTTAGTGCGTTTGTCATTCTTTTTTTCTGGAAGAAGTTCCACCAGTTCATTAATTTTCTAATTCACTTATTATGACAATGATGGCAAATGTGTGTTTCGTCATCGTCATCATCATCTCCATATCCATCAAATATATTAGTCATTATCAACAAAAACCAGCAAAATTCAAAAACATCTACGCCAATCTTATACTGTTATTTTTTTGGACAAGTATAACTATTATTGTTAATATTTATCTTCATAACATCGAAAGGTTAAAAGACATATGATCTTCACTTCTGTATTATTCCAATGCATTCTGTTTTTGTATTTTTTTGTAATATAATTTGAGATAAAAGTATTCCTTTCATAAAGATTTTAAACCTTGTTTAGCTTTGCCTGGGAGCAATGCTCCTACAAAGAGAGCATTCACTCTAATGAAAAGTCCGAGGTCTTCGTTAATAGCGGAATGCAATTTCGACTTCAGTTACATAGACTTTTATGACTATCTGAAAAAAAAACCTAATCTTCACTGCTTAGGCAAATACGATCGAACCAAAAATGCACTTAGGAGTAATAATTTTTTGAAAACTAAATCTCATATGTCGACATACAATTCTCTCTCTCTCTCTCTCTCTCTCTCTCTCTCTCTCTCTCTCTCTCTCTCTCTCTCTCTCTCTCTCTCTCTCCTACACACACACACACTTATGCATACAAACATATATATACTCTATATATATACATATATATATGTATATATATATATATATATATATATATATATATATATACATATATATATGTATATATAAATATATATGTATATATATATATATATATATATATATATATATATACGTATGTATGGATTAATATATAATATATAAATATATATGTATATATATATGTATACAAACAAATATACCTATATATATAAGTATATATATATATATGTATATATATATATATATATATATATATATATATATTCAAATAAGCCATATATATTTTTGATACAT
>NC_090746.1:88438669-88443669 GCF_036898095.1 Palaemon carinicauda
CGTTCGCTCTCTCTCTCTCTCTCTCTCTCTCTCTCTCTCTCTCTCTCTCTCTCTCTCTCTCTCTCTCTGAGAAATTTCCATTCTGAAGAAAGACCAGTTGAACTTCAAATGTAAGTTTCAAAAATGGAAGTTGTTGTGAGATAATATGAACAAACAAAGGGTTAATCTCGAGCCATATCACAACAACTCAGTTCATTATAGCCTTATTGAGGCATTCTAATTATGCTGAGGTTGTTTACCAAAATCTATTGATTTCTAAAACGAAAACATTTGTTAGCCAGTATAAAGAATGCTTTTTATGTAAGCTGTTAAATAGTATTCATATATTCATCGATCTGTTTAGAACATTTAGATCAGGAATATAAAACTCAATTCCTTTAGAGGGCCAATTATTCACTTGGGTATGGTCATGAGGGCCACTAAAGATTTGGTAATTATTTATGGGTAGGACTAAAGATTGCAACTTATTTTGCTGGTCATCCTGGTTCACGAAAAATTTATTATTTAGTAACTCAGACTGAAAAATCTCGTCACCTTGCGGGCCACTTAAGACCATTCCACGGGACACATTTGGTCCGCGGTCCTTGAGTTTGACACTCGATTTAGATCTTCATGGCACCTTTATTTAAAGCGAGGTTTTCGTTACCCTTAGTATCTATGTTTGGTCTGCCCTTTCGTATTACATAAATGAACGTAACGTACTACACGAAGTACATAAACATACCTTACAACTTGTTTAGATGTGCATGTGTCCACAACTCTACCCCGTATATCGCATCAAGACAGTTATTTCATTGCCGTTCTTTTTATAGTTTTCGTTGGGCCAATTTTTGGAGGCTGAGTTTCAAGTACCTTTTCAAAAAATAATCATCGCGAATAAACATTCTCACATCTCATCCTAAGTATAAGAATATTTCCTAATATGCTAACACACAAAAAGACACACCCAATGTATATATATATATATATATATATATATATATATATATATATATATATATATATATATATATATATATATATACTTATATATGTATGCGTGTACGTACAGACATTCATATCTATACTGAATATATATGTATATATATATATATATATATATATATATATATATATATATATATATATATATATATATATATATATATACATATATATACACATACATGTATTTTCAATAAGACCCGTTATTATTACCAGCTATTCTACAACCATAGTTTAAAAAGCTGGATGTTTTAAGCTCAAGGGCTTAGATAAGGAAAATAGCCAAACAGGAAAGGAAATAAGGAAACAGACAGATAAGTGCGCCTGAGTGTGCCCTCAAGCAAGAAAACTCTACCCCAAGACAGTGAAAGACCATGGTAGCCTACAGAGGCTACGACACTACCCTAGACCAGAGAACAATGGTTTGATTTTGGAGTGTACTTCTCCTAGAAGAGGTGCTTACCGCAGCTAAAGAGTCTCTTCTACCTTTACCAAGTGGAAAGTAGCCACTGAACAGTTACAGCGCAGTAGTTAACCCCTTAACTGAAGAATTATTTATCTTAGTGTTGTTAGTTGTATGAGGAAAGAGGAGGATTTGTAAAGAATAAACCAGACTGTTCGGTGTATGTGTTGGCAAAGGAAAAATGAGCTCTAACCAGAGAGGGATTCAATGTAGTACTATCTGGCCAGTCAAAGGACCCGTAACTCTCTGGCGGTAATATATCAACGAGTGCCTGGTGCCTTGGTCATCCTACTACCGAATTCACTAAGCCACAGGATTACAAACTCATAGGGAATTCATTTTATAATAAGTACTTCGACCAGGCCAAGGATTCGAATCTAAGAACCAAATAGACATTAAGGTAAACATTAAGAGTTGAATCCGACTCAGACCTTGTTGATCCTGTTGAATTCATGTTTAGAATCTAAATCAATGATCTCCATCATTATAACTGCTTGGTACGTATCTAACACTTGGCTGTTTTATGATCATTTCATCTCTAACACATGTGGTTTTCCTCTTTTTCAAATAAGCCACAAATATCTTCTAATATCAGATTTGCTGTGTCATGGACTCATGGGATCACAGACCCATGTGGAATCTCAGTTTATGATAAGTACCGCTGCTTAGCCAGGAATTCGAACCTTTGTGCAGAGAGGAAATAAAGGTAAACATTAATGCTCTGCCATTCTGCTATTAAGAGAGATTAGAGTTAATTCTAACTTTGCTGTGTTTGTACTTAGAATCTCTTTTAAAAGAAGGTACTGCTATTGAGAGAGATGAGAGTTGATTCTAACTTTGCTGTGTTTGTACTTAGAATCTCTTTTAAAAGAAGGTACTGCTATTGAGAGAGATGAGAGTTGATTCTAACTTTGCTGTATTTGTACTTAGAATCTCTTTTAAAAGAAGGTACTGCTATTGAGAGAGATGAGAGTTGATTCTAACTTTGCTGTGTTTATACTTAGAATCTCTTTTCATAGAAGATTTGTAGAGTTTCATAGTAAAAGATACTTGTAGCTTATCAAAAAAAAAAAAAAAAAAAAAAAAAAAAATCGTGATTGTTAGTTATAAAACTATAATAAAACGGGAAAGTCTTACATGCTTATCAATCTGCTAATATGGTGTATATGGAATTCAAATTATACCAGAGTCAGAATCAACTCATTCCTATCTCTCCTTATTGCACAATGGTAGCTTTAATGATCACATTTATTTCTACTCTACGTGAAGGCTCAAATCCTTGTTCGGTCAGAATTACGCATAATAAAAGGAATTTCCAGGAGCTCTGTGATCCAATGTTAGAGCAAATTCGACGTTGAAATGTATTTTTGGTTTATATAAAAAAATATTGAGATTTTAGCGCTATTATTATCATAAAACGACCAGGTGTTACATACTTCACAATTATCTATACTGGTGGAGATGGGTTGATTTCGATTTTAAGTACAACCCTAAATTCAAGAAGATTAAATCTGACAGAGTCGAATTCAACTCTTTTCTAAATGTTTTTGTTTATCTCTAGTCGGTGCTATGAATCGAATCCATTTCCGTGAAGAAGTATTTACCATACAAGGAATTTTCGTATGACTCTTTGACCCTGTGATAGTACGAATTTGATATCTATAGGCATTTGTGACTTATTTGGAAAAAAAAGGGCAAGTCACGAGTATTAGAATTTTCATACATATTTGGTTTTATATATGCACATAGACATGCAGTACACACACACAAACACACGCATATATATATATATATATATATATATATATATATATATATACACATGTTTGTTTGAAAGTTCAAAAGTCCTTTGTGAGTGTATATATATATATATATATATATATATATATATATATATATATATATATATGTATATATATATATATATCATCATCATCATCTCCTACGCCTATTGACGCAAAGGGCCTCGGTTACATTTCGCCAGTCGTCTCTGGTGAAATAATATATATATATATATATATATATATATATATACATGTATATATATATATATATATATATATATATATATACATATATATATATATATATATATATATATATATATATATATATATAATATATATATATATATATATATATATATATATATATACACAATTTACGTCACTTTGCAAAGGCAATGTTGTGGGGACCTTTAATTTCCTTCTCGTCCAGGTTCTAGGTTCCTCGTTGCTCTCTCCACAACACGCTGATTGTGGACACACTGCTAGATAAGATGCCTTCCTTGGCAATTTTGACAGAGACTGCACGAGGGCATTCAAAGATTTTGTAAAGAGACTAAGGTTTAAAACGCTTCCAGAAGACTAAAAATTACTGCTCTTGAATCGTTTACAGTAGAATAAAATTACTACCAGATCTTTGCTCAGACAGCAACTATATCGATTAAAACTCCTCTAGAAGACTAAAATTACAGCCAGATCTTTGCTCAGATAGCAAACGGAACGCTACATCTCTTCAAGCGCCCTTATTATCAATTTAGATCTTTTCCTATGGACATTATGATTATGCTTCTTGTTTTAGTATTGCTCTCTCTCTCTCTCTCTCTCTCTCTCTCTCTCTCTCTCCTCTCTCTCTCTCTCCTCTCTCTCTCTCTCTCTCTCAAGTCAAACTACCTATGCTGAAACTGAATATTTTTCCGTTTAAACCCGTCCCCATCATTCTTCTTCTTCTTCTTCTTCTTCTTCTTCTTCTTCTTCTTCTTCTTCTTTTTCCTAGAGATATCAAGAAGGAAAGCTCAATATATGCTCGATATATGATAAGTCTTGGACAAACAAACGTTAGAAAAATATCTGTTTAGAATTGTATGATTTTGTTTATTTTTCCTCTTATATTAACCAGGTTCTTTTGCGCACCATTGATTTTTGTCATGAAATTTACACGCAAAGAGCCACGACAGCCTCAACAATCTTCCTCTTTTAATAACGTTTTTTTTTTCTTCTTCTTTTTTTCTTACCCCCCTAATCTGGTATCTGGTAAGCACAGTTGTCTTCTTTTTGAAGGACTTTGCTCTGGCTTAGTGGTAAACGTAGTCCCGATCGGCTGCCCTGCCTGACATCGCTTAGACCCTGGTAGCGTATGTTCATGTGTTGTACCAGTCACCAGCGTCCTTCCTCCCAGTAGCAAGGAATCCTGGTGCCGTTAGGTCGACAGTTTGAGATGAGATGTCTTGGCAATGGAGTTCCCCTAATTGCCATACCGTCTTTGAACCTTATCTAATAAAAGCAGTCATTAATTATAGGCTTCAGATCACACGTGTTGGCGTAAGGCAGGATAAGGTATGATTGAGTCATGATATAAAAAAAATCCTTTTTATATATCTGTAAGAAATAACGTTAAAACTTTGCCTGATTTATAACAGTTATTATCTGCACATATAGATTATGTAAATATATACTTATATATAAGATTTATTTCACCGCGATATGGAAATCTATTGGAGAGGAAATTTAATTAATTCTGGTTAAATTATTGTTTTATATTCCAATTTACG
>NC_090746.1:88448669-88453669 GCF_036898095.1 Palaemon carinicauda
TATTTCTGTGACATTTATTGTGAAATTTGCAATGTCCTTAGAATTAAGTTGTGGCCAGATAACAAGGAACATGAAGTTCACGGTCGTCTGTTTTATAGCAATTGTGTGCCCAAGATAGCAAAGAAATGAAGTAATAAAATTTTTAATGAATGGATAATGGGGATAACTAGCACTTTGATACTCTACTGCCAAGGCCATCTATTGGCCGGAAAATAAACAATGTGTAGCGCTCTTTAATCCTTGCATTCTGGAATCTTCCTTGACGTCATTTTGGTTTAAAAATAGCCAAAAATAGCCTACTTAATTGGAGCTGAATATTATACCTGCCTAACATATTTCTGCATAAACATCAATTCATCATCCTTTTCCAATTGGATAAAATCATTCCTATGACTGGAACAAGGTGCATGTGCTGCCATCTTTTGAAAAGAAGAAAAACTCTTGATTATATTCAAATTTGAAGATGAATGTGATTACTTGAACATACTTTCATAGTAATTTTATTTTAAATTAATGCATAAAAAATTCATAAATCCAATAACGCTATTCTGATTTTTAGGCTCTAAGTTATGGTTATTATATGCAAAATGTAAATAATTTTTATCAAAAAAATTATGTAGAGCAGATCACAATATTTGAAAAGCAAAGAGTTGAAACTCAGCCATGAAATTAAAAATCCTAAATTTAACCATAATATATTCATGTTCGCAGCAAATACCTCGTTAGCTAATCATAAGCCCAATTATAGATATCAAGTCTATAAAGTGTGCCTTGTTACATGTACCAGTGACTTAGGAGCGTTTTTTTCGAGAGGGGGGTAGGGGATTGGCTAAAGTTTGAAAACACATTGACGGTGCGGTGTCTGGGGGGTGGGGCTCCCCAGTCCCCAGAATTTTTCTTTACGAGGAAACACTTTTAGATGAAATTTACTGGCATTTTTTCTTTTTACTTTTATTATGAAAATATACAGTTTACAAGCTCATGTTTACAAATACATATTTATAATATAAACATATATACTTTAATATCGGTTTTCACGATGTGTTTTATAATTCATCATTTGCATATACTAACATTAGTCACTTAAGTAAATATTTACATAATAAAACAAGACTAGCTGATAATTCAATAAATAAAGATTACAACAATTTATATATCATAATCTTCAATTATCATTAAGGAATTTCTCACTTACACTAATGTTGATAATTTTTCTCGAAATTAACATATTCTTTAGTAAAATGTAAAAGACATTTGTCCTCGAGTGACTTTAACAATATAAATCTTGTCTTGAATACTCTACTTTTAATAAAAGAAATCATGCATAGCTCTTAGATTGTAGCAACAATAAATAATATTTCTAGACGATTTTTATGTGACTAATTATAATATGTACACAATGACTATCATTAATTACAGGTAGGCCTAGTTGATTAATTTACCAAAAACATACTAAGGATGTTGATTCTTTGCTATAAACTCATTCTCAATATCAATGAAGTTAGGGCTATCAGTTTTATAAACCTACTATGTTTTTACTTACGATTTATTATATCTATACATTTTTTTTTCAGTTCTAATTTCATCTTTTAATTTTTAACGGCTTTTATGGTGTTAAGTTAGTCTACTTTAAAGTTTACACATGACAAATATCTAATGTTTTAGTTGATAATTATGTTATTTTGTCTTTGGTTTTAAACTATGTTGATAAGGTACTAAGATGAAAATCTCACAAATAGAGAATTGCTCTACAGACTTGATAATATTGTATTGGTCATGAAAAAGTTTTTAAAATGTCTTTATTTGCACACCAATATATATATATATATATATATATATATATATATATATCTATATATATATATATTGTATATATATATATATTGTATATATATATATATATATATATATATATATATGTATATATATATATATATATATATATATATATATATATATAACAGTATATGTATATGTGGAATAGAAAAGGTCACTTTTGTTATGTGAACATCCAACACAAATGTCAGGACTTTCTTGGGATGAATCACCTTACTGTCTTATTTCTCAGAAGAGTTAAAAGAAATGAATTGGGATATAATAGGCTTGAGTGAAATTAGAAGAACTGGGGAATCTTATATAGAGTTAAAAGAGGGTCATATCTTTTGCTTCAGAGCACATGATAGAAACAAAGAAAATGGAGTAGGGGTTCTTGTTAATAAAAGCTTTGCAGGGAAAATATATGTACATATATGATCACATTTATACGTATATATATATATATATATATATATATATATATATATATATATATTTATATATTTATATATATATGTGTGTGTGTGTTCTTATATATATATATATATATATATATATACATATATATATATATATATATATATATATATATATATATATATATATATATATATATAATGTATATATAAATATACATACATATGATGTAAACATTTACATTTAATTAGAATAATTCATTACTCTTACATGGAAATGCATGTTAACATAAACCTTTTATTCGATATTGCTTTTGAATGATAATTCTTATCAAATTTATGTAATTTAATATCTTTGAATCTTTTGTGTTAAAAAATTTATAAAATTTATCATCGTTCATTCTTCTTAAGCAAAATAAAGAAAAAGTAAATTTATTGTGTAAAGTTCATTGCATGAATTTCCGGTGTTCACATTAGCTTGTTTCCAGCACGGTCCAGATATATCTGGACTGTAGCTTCCAGCCTTGTAGGACCACTTCTGTAAAGTAGGCTACATTCCGGCCAAATAAAACAATTTTTGAGTAACAACAAGAGGCTCTAAAGCGCTCTAGTAAATGTCCCGGGGTTTATGGAGGTCACTTTGAAATATGATTTACTGGTTTGACTCTATACTAGCGACCTACTAATGCATTTCTTGGCCGTGTCCAATTGATTTTCGCTGTTAAAATCCTACCAAAACATCGGATATGGGTCACATGTTGGAAATAGGTATTTAAAGCCACAGGCTAATTGGCAAAAATATGCAATAATGTCTAATGTGAATAATAAAGGCACTTACCAGAGTAAATCTAAGAAATTGAAAGGGTAACTTAGCTAAATTTAGACGCACCCAGAGAGAGACTATGTAGATGTCATTACTGAAGACCCTCCCACGCATTAATACTCTACTGTAGTATGACGTAGTTACTAGACACTCCAGTCGTATAGTCACTTTATGAAAGAAGACACACAAACAGCTACCCTGTACACTTCTTCTTCTTCTTCTTCTTCTTCTTCTCTCTCTCTCTCTCTCTCTCTGTATATATATATATATATATATATATATATATATATTCTTATACATATATGTATATATATATCATATTATATACATATATATATATATATATATATATATATATTATATATATATATATATAATATATATATATATATATATATATATATATATATATAAGGAGATCAGTAGAATAGGTAATTTGTTAAATATGGTTGATGAAGCTAGTCAGTGAGATAGTTTGCAGTCAAGAAAAAATCTGTCATATCTTATTCTTATTGTGAAAATTTAGAAATACATTAATATA
Source organism: Palaemon carinicauda (assembly GCF_036898095.1). Classification (NCBI taxonomy): domain Eukaryota; kingdom Metazoa; phylum Arthropoda; class Malacostraca; order Decapoda; family Palaemonidae; genus Palaemon; species Palaemon carinicauda. Next base: position 88,452,265 of record NC_090746.1, read on the forward strand.
AACAAAATATTTTTATATCTCATTTTTTTTTCCAAACTCGTCATTCAAGTATGACCCCTATAAAATTTTATTTAGGCTTCCTGTCTGAATCATTTGGTGTTTGTGCATGATCTGTTATCCACTTACCTGTTCAAATTAATTATATGACGCATACGGTTCTTTTCTTTATTGCATACTACAAAAACACGCAGCACGAAAGCAGTCTTGCAGCCACGAGAACAATTTTCTAGGCCTGCCATAAGTGAAGCACCAGACAGCAGTCACGTAGAACAGATTGGCTTGACGTATGAATGCTCTGCTGTCCTCCTCCTGTTATGGGCGTGTTTACTATTGTGATTGGAAAGTTTACTGGGTATTACGTCTGATGTCATAGTTCACGTCACAACTAGCCTTTCTCTGGGTGCGTCTAAATTTAGCTAAGTTACCCTTTCAATTTCTTAGATTTACTCTGATAAGTGCCTTTATTATTCACATTAGACATTACTGCATATTTTTGCCAATTAGGCTGTGGCTTCAAATACCTATTTCCAAAATGTGACCCATATCCGAAGTTTTGGTAGGATTTTATCAATGAAAATCAATTGGACACGGCTCTGAAATGCACAGTAGACTCATATTCAATTAATTTTGGAATGATCTTCCTAATCGGGTAGTTGAATCGGTAGAACATCAAATTATTTTTTTTTTTGAACAGGCTGACATAAGTCTTTTTATAGTTTATATGTGAAGTATCTGTTTTAATATTGTTAATATTTTTAGAATATTTTATTTTAATTGTTCATTACTTCTTATATCGTTTATTTATTTCCTTATTTCATTTCCTCACTGGGCTATTTTTCCCTGTTGGAGCCCTTGGGCTTGTAGTATCCTGCTTTTCCAACTAGGGTTGTAGCTTAACTAATAATAATAATAATAATAATAATAATAATAATCTTCTGTTAGCGTGCTTTTTTTCCCATTCGCATGGACTTTGATTTGGCTTTTGGGGTGAACCATAGTCCCGACCGGCTGCCCTGCCTGACATCGCCTAATAATAATAATTATGCGCCGCACGGTAATAATGCTGTCAGCATACTTCGTAAGGTGCACTTTATTAATTAATGAAGGGTCTTTGCAGTATCTCCTTACACGCTTTTTTGCCTTCTACTTTTTTTCCGTTATCAATTTTTTCTTCGACATTGCTTACCAGTTTTATTCCGGTGTTTTTGTTTGTTTTTAGATTGCCAAGCAAAAGGCAAGACACGGGCTCTTGCACGAAGGTAAATGGTCATAATATTATAATAGTGGATTTTATTGCAGGGATTATGATGGGATGATACTTGAGATTTTCAAGTACTCACCTGAAATTACTTAAATATATTAAAAATGGAATGATAAATAAGTTTAATGTAAATAAAATAGGGTT
>NC_090746.1:88458669-88501169 GCF_036898095.1 Palaemon carinicauda
CTCCTTCAAGAAGTCTCTCTGAGAGAGAGAGAGAGAGAGAGAGAGAGAGAGAGAGAGAGAGAGAGAGAGAGAGAGAGAGAGAGAGAGAGAGAGAGAGAGGTCATCCTTAGTTTGAATTGCATATAGAAAGGAATAAAAGAAATTAAGAACCAGAATGAGTTCCATGCTCCATATTTATGTCTTCGAAAATTAGTTCGTCTGGAATGTGATCTCGAAACTTGTTGAACTTTGGAGATTTGTGTCATGGTACATTGTTAATGTTAAATTTGCAAACGCATATATACTCATGTATATATATGTTTGTATATGTATGTACATATATATATATATATATATATATATATATATATATATATATATATAGTATATACATGTATAGAGTATTTATATATGAATCTAAGTATATACAGTATATGTATTTATTTATATATACTGTATATATATAAATATATATATATATATATATATATATATATATGTATATATATATGTATATATATATATATCTTTGTATATGTATGTATAAATAAATAAATATATATATATATATATAGTATATATATGTATATATATATATATATATATATATATATATATATATATATATATATATATATAGTATACAGTATATATGTATAGAATATTTGTATATGAATGTAAGTATATACTGTATATGTATTTATATATATATGTATATATATACATATATATATATATATATATATATATATATATATATATATATATATATATATATATGTATGTAAATACTGTATATTGAAAATGATGACCAGACGATGATCATTTAGTCGTAGTGCCATATATTCATTCAGTGGGTCAAGGTAAACACCTGCAGCAATTGATGTCTCGTTGACGAAAAAGGGATTAATGAATCGATTGTATTTGATGCCTCACCTCACATTTACCTTTGGACTATCACGGGAAATTTTTTTTTGTCACAAGGGGACGTTCTGATCTCACATTTTCACATTATGTTTACAGTTTTCCTGAACTATAAAAAGTGGTCTCATCACTTGAAATTGGATGATGAACTTTTCATCCTCGGAAATTCATTCCAATATGTTAACTGCAAACTCGTTTAAGGTTTAAAGCCCGCTCACGAATGGCAAAGGCAAGGGATAGTGATATTGTACTATCAAGGAGGATAATGTCCTAGAGACTGACCATATATATATATATATATATATATATATATATATATGTATACATATATATATATATATATATATATACATATATATATATATATATACATATATATATACATACATATATATATATACATACATATATATATATATATATATATATATATATATATATATATATATATATATATATATATATATGATGAGCTCCCAAGCCCCCTCTCCACCCGTGCTAGGACCAGGGAGCCTGTCCGTTGATCTCAGTATGTAAAGTTGCTGTCTCCCAATGATGGGAAAAATTACTTTCAGCCTCTGCTCTGGTCTTTGCAGTCGCTAGCAGTTACTGTAATGTCATATGATGTTATGTACAGTAATTCACCTTTTAAAAACAATAATCTCTCTCTCTCTCTCCCTCTCTCTCTCTCTCTCTCTCTCTCTCTCTCTCTCTCTCTCTCTCTCTCTCTCTCTCTCTCTCTCTCTCTCAGTAAAGGAATAGTATGTAGCCTATGCAGGTGTAGGGTCGAGTAAGGAGAAAAGACTTAAACTGTACAGTATAATGTCCGAGACCCATTTTAGTGTTAAAATTCGATTAAGAACTGTCATCTTGAGAGAGTCAACCCGTTTTTCTGAGGTCCTTTCACCCTAGTTATATTAAAATTTCATTTCCATTCCAAAGATAATTTTCTTCTATTAAACAACAGGACGTGAGCTGGAGCTCACAAACTCACTCCCGCGCATATAGATCACTAACATAAATGACTATTTTACAAAATAATTAACAACTGATATTGAATGTCAATCGTTACAAACAAACCATTTTGAAGACTAAAAGTGTAATAAAACCGTATCAAAACGCACTGTTATTAAGTGAATATCAATGTTACTAAAGGATAATTATACAGTTCATTATTATTATTATTATTATTATTATTATTATTACTATCCAAGCTACAACCCTAGTTGGAAAAGCAAGATGCTACAAGCCCAGGGGATCCAACAGGGAAAAATAGCCCAGTGAGGAAAGGAAATAAGGAAATAAAGAAATGAAGAGAACAAATTAACAATAAATCATTCTAGAATAAGTAACAACGTCAAAACAGACATGTCATATATAAACTATTAAGAACATCAAAAACAAATATGTTATAAATAAACTATAAAAAGACTCATGTCCACCTGGTCAACAAAAAAGCATTTGCTCCAACTTTGAACTTTTGAAGTTCTACTGATTCAACCACCCGATTAGGAAGATCATTCCACAACTTGGTCACAGATGGAATAAAACTTCTAGAGTACTGCGTAGTATTGAGTCTATTGTGATATAAATCCTAATCAAAATACTGTGAATACTTTATAGCCTTTAAGCTCCAAGTGGACTGGCGATAGTAATTACATTTAATAACTAATATGTCACAGGAGGTCGAGTGATACATCTGAGCGAGATTCCAATACAAAATTACACTTAGAGGTCAACAAAATGATACTTTCGTTGGGTAGATGAGAGTTTCTGTCGCTAGAAAGGTCAGATAGATTTACTAATCCACCTGACCCCAAGAAAAGGTCACATGAGGTCAGTTGGTAAACATAACCTCTAGAAAAAATCAGGTGAGGTTAATCAATAGACCTGATCTCAAAGATATGTCAGATTATTATTATTATTATTATTATTATTATTATTATTATTATTAGCTAAACTACAACCCTAGTTGGAAAATCAGGATGCTCTAAAACCAGAGGCTCCAATTGGGAAAAATAGCCCTGTGAGGAAAGGAAATAAGGAAATAGATTAACTTCAAAAGAAGTAATATGCAATCCAAATAAAGTGTCCCAAGAACAGTAACAACATTAAACCAGATCTTTCATATATATATATACTATATAAACTTCACGAAACAAGAGGAGGAGGAATAGAATAGAATAAAGGTGTACTTATAAAACTGGCCTTCAGAAAATGTTGTGGTAGGTCTGCCAATGTACCTGACCTCTATAAAAAGGTCAAGTGGTGCTCATCAATAAGAGCAACGTAGGAGGTGACTGTGTACAACTTGGCCCCCCGCACCAAAAAAAAAAAAAAAAAAAAAAAAAAAAAATCTTGCTCACAACATCCATTTTTAATCGCGAAAAGTGAACTGAACTGTACATAATTAAAGTAATTTAAGAAGTACAGAAATATATATTCATATTAATTCCAAGGGATTCAGCAGCCTATCACACTTTGACCTACCGAGTGAAAACTTGATTGTTAAAATTGGGCAAATTTTCTGGTGCTTGAACCAATGAGGTCATTCAAAGGTAGAGTGCATCTGAGAGAAATGATCCTTGTCGCTCATGTTTAGAAGAGATTAGATACAAATATGGAAGAAAAGATATGGAAACGTAGCTGAAGTAAAAGGGCAGAAAGTGGGTACAACCATAGTACAGTGGTGACTTGTTTGCTTAGTATTCGCATGGCGGCAGATCGATCCCAGTTGAGGATCATGAGTTTAAGCTGTTTACTGGGGGAGGCCACTGCTGTGCTTGAGCACCACGGTAAGGTGTTAAAAGCTTGCCCGGCTGATGTTCTGGTGAGTATCTATTCTGATGAAACTGGAACTGAAACCAGACACCTTTAACTTTTAAAGGGCCATTGCAAAGACCCTTTAGTTATGCCCATTACACCCCGTATAAGGTGCACTGTAGGCACCATCCCTAAATGATCAAATGAGCGTCTGCCTGTGCTTATGAAACCTAGTTCTTATGCAAGCACTCGAGCTTACCTCTGTACGGTGTCCCTAGGCATGACCACAACTCCCTGTGAGGCCATATAACTTGCTAAAATACTAAACTTGCTCTACCTTAATTGGTAACACAGCCCCGAGGAATACATAAATCTATCGATGTTAGGTAAGAAAAGAGGGGGGCGAGGTGAGAAGATGGTTTTAAACAAATCACGGCTGAGGCAATGTAAATATTTCGATTCGGCCAGTCCTCGCAAGCATCCCTTCTCCCTTTAGATTTTGGCTTGCTTCTGTCTTTCACGATGGCGTATATTTACACACTGAATTTGGATTCTCCGCTGTTGCTGTGAAGGGGCTGTCATCCACACCCACTACATAAATAGGGCATGATCTGTGGTACACAAAACGGTCCAAGAGAATCAACAAGGTCCCAGAATAGATATTTGGCAGTTTTAAACATGGAGGGTTGTTACCTAAATGTGATGTAAGTAGGAGTGTTGGTTAAGTGGATAAGAACAACGACAAATTGCTCCTAAAAGTACCTCAAAACTATTATCTTTAAGTGCATTCCTTAGTGGTTCTCAAAACACGACTAATCGGTGCAATATCTTAACCTTGAAATGTTTTCAAAGCAATCGGGTGATAAGTTGTAACTTTAGCAGGTTTATAAGCATAACTATAGTCAATTCTTTTTAGTGAGGCAGATTTGCACCGACTCGCAGGGGTGCTCTTTCCGCTCGGAAAAGTTTCCTGATCGCTGATTGGTTGGGCAAGATCATTCTAACCAATCAGATAGCAGGAAACCTTTCCGAGCAAAAAGGACACCGCTGCGAGTCAGTGCAAAGGCGCCTCATTAAAAAAAATTGAGTATAGTAAGTATTATGGTTTAACGTGGTTTGAAGGTTGGGGTAATTTTTGGTGATTTAGAAATAAAATGATTAGTTCCGAGGTGTAGTCACTGTAGGTTTTAAATCAAGACTAGGTAATTCACGTGATTCAAAGCAGAATTTTATATCGCTATTTTATCCTCTTTGACGCTTTCCAAAATATCATATGTACCAAAGCATAATTTCTGGTGGTACTACATTGGCTTCCTCTCTCTGGTTACGACTCCTTTTTCCTTTGCGTACACCTACACCGAATAGTCGGGCCCATTCTTTCTATATTCTCCTCTGCCCTCATGGGGGTTAACTACTGCACTGAAATTGTTCAGTGGCTACTTTCCTCTTGGTAAGGGTAGAAGAGATTCTTTAGCTATGGTAAGCATCACTTCTAGGAGAAGGACACTCCAAAATCAAACCAATTTTCTCTAGCCTTGGGTAGTGCCATAGCCTCTGTACCATGGTCTTCCACTGTCTTGGGTTAGACTTTTCTTGCTTGAGAGTACGCTTGGGCACACTATTCTATCTTATTTCTCTTTCCTTTTTTTGAAGGTTTTGTATTTTATGTATGAAAAATCTATTTTAATGTTGTACTGTTCTTAAGTTATTTTCTCTTAATTGTTCATTACTTCTCTTATAGTTTATTTATTTCTTTATTTCTTTTCCTCACTGGGTTATATTTTCCTGTTGGAGCCCTTGGATTTATAGCATCCTGCTTTTCCAACTGGGGTTGTGGCTTAGCTAGTAATAATAATAATAATAATAATAATAATAATAATCTAAAATCAAGACTAGCTACTAATGAGGTATAAATTCACCGTGTTTCAAAGCAAATCTATCTAGTGACAAGTATTAATTGTCAAGCGCTCCAAGGGAAGATTACATGATACGAGGAAGTAATCTTTCATGGTTGAAAACCAAATTAAAGTAAAGGTGTAAATCTTTGATGTCTTCAAAACAAGATCAGTCATAGTTTTTGCCCTTTTCAAAGCAACATAAGCACTGAGTATCAACTTTTACGTATTGCAAAGCAAGATTAATTAAAGCAGTGGACTTCGATGGTAAACTACACTTAAAAAAATGGCCGTAAAACACGGTAAAAATCCTGGAATAAATGTTTCCAGCCATTCACCGTTTTGAAAACAGATATATTGACGTTGAGGAGTGATATTACGGTCACCAACCCGTAAAAGATTATAACAAAGTAGGGTTAAAATTTATGGTCACCTGTGTTTTACTGAAATGGGTGTGAGATCAGTAAATTTTTACGCAGAATTTCCGATTTTAACAGTTTAGCAGTGTAACATAACCATTTAAAGTTTGCAGACGCTGACTAGCTATTAATAGTAGAAAGGTTTAGTAGAAGACTAGAATTAGGTCTTTTTAGTGACTCGTGATATATTAGGATAAAATAAAGATAACAAAAAGTGTTAGTAATTTACAGTTAGGGTGGCTGTTTGGCTGCCAAAAAAAAAAAAAAAAAAAAAAAAACGGTAATTACTTGAACGTTAACACGTCCCAGAACTTCATCAATCTTAAGGTGTTAAAAGGAGAGAGAGAGAGAGAGAGAGAGAGAGAGAGAGAGAGAGAGAGAGAGAGAGAGAGAGAGAGAGAGAGAGAGAGAGAGAGAATCTGACCTTCAAACAGCTAAGAGATTAATGAAGATAGAAATCTCGGAAATCGCCTTGATTATACAAGTTCGTAAGGTTGCTATTATTACTGTTAATGCCATAAATAACTATTAGTATCAGCACTCGAAGCATTAAGATTATCAGTTGTTTCAAACTCCACCAAAGCAATACAAAAAGAGTTATATACAACAAATAGAACGAACACTCGGTAGAGCGCATACCTTCGCCTATATCATGTTGCATATCACAAGATAGGCAATTGAAATTATGCAGATTTTGGCACTAGTTTCATGCAAATCAGATAAAAAGTAGCCACGATATGCCAAAAAGACATTTTTGACCTTTTCGTGACCTTGGCCTTGTATTTTGATCCAATCACTTCCAAAATCTGTTTAATTTGTCCTTGGATTATGGCCAATCATCCCTCGAAATTTCATGAGATTCGGTCAAATAGTTTTTGAGTTATGCGAATCACATACAAACAAACGTACAAAGATAAATGAATAAGGGTAACGCCATCACTATATCATTTTGTGTATGAAAAGATAGGTAATTGAATTAGGCACATTTTGGCACTAGCCTCGTGTGAATCAGATAAGAATTGGTCACGAAATAATCCAAAGATTTTTTACCCAATCACTCCCATAATCTAATCTAAATTATCCTTGACTTATGGCCAATCATCCTTCCAGATTTCAGGAGATTTGGTGAAATACTTTTTGAGTTATGTGAATCACAAACAAACAAACTTACAAACATAAATAGATAAGGGTAACGCCATCACTATATCATTTTGTGTGTCAAAAGAAAGGCAATTGAATTAGGCACATTTTGGCACCAGCTTAATGAAAATCAGATAAGAATTGGCTACCATTTAGTAAAAATATAATTTTTACCCAATCACTCCCAGAATGTAATCAAATTATCCTTGAATTATGGCCAATCATCCTACCAAATTTCATGAGATTAGATCAGATAGTTTTTGTGTTATGCGAATCACAAACACACAGACAGACATACAAAAAAGAAGAAGAAAAAAAAAAAAAAAAAAAAAAAACACGCCTAATTAAACAACCTTTGCCGCAACGAAGCTGGTGAAGGTAATAAGTGCCAGAGATAGCAGCAAAATTAATATTATTATTAATAGCAACGGAAGTGGCCGCGTAAAAATTACGATCTGTTTCAGATTTCCGCAGATTAGGCAAACAAACATCACGTGATCAAAGCGGAAGAGAAGTCCCCCAACGTAAACCAAATTTGTTACTTAGCTCATAAGTGTGAAGAGCCGTAACTCATCTTTGCTATGTAATTGGAAGCAATGGATGCATCAAACATACGCAGAGGGGGATGTTTACTTGAGATAAAAAAGATCCATTTTGATTTATGGCAGCAATTTCACTGTCAACATTTCAGTGTTTCCCTTTCATTGAAGTTTTAAGCCAATGGTTATGCAAACGGATGCAGTAATCCATCAGCTGTCGCTAGTGTTATATTCTAGGCAAACTTGCAATAGCGGAAAAACAGCGAAGTAGATACAGAATTCTACGGTATAATTTTCTCTCATAATTTTCATAAACATATCATAAAAAATAAAACCTCTACTACCTATAAAATAAAAGGATTTGACCCAACATAAATCTAATCTTTAAGCAAAATCCTATCAAGAACAACAGTATGTAACCTTGTATAAACATCCATCCAACGACCCATCTTTTAACCTGTAACCTTAAATCAAAGACCTACCTAAACTGCTTCATTTCAAATATATAGGCTCAAAGCCGTGGATAGATGGCGCCATAAAATCACTTGGCCAGACTGTCACTCTATATATGGCTCTGTATGGGCTACTCAATGGGAGCTGGACACTTATCCTTGATATAATTGAAAGGGAGTGGAAATCCTTCTGTTCTGTGGAGTATGACTAACAAGGGTGACATGAGAGAGAGAGAGAGAGAGAGAGAGAGAGAGAGAGAGAGAGATGCGTCTAAGGTTTCAAACTAAGTACAAAATTTGTACTTCTAGCAAATGCTTTCAAACCGATTAACTTGTTAAGACTAAGTCGAAGTACTCTAACATTTGATGAAATGTTTGTAAAACGGAAATTGAAAAGAATCTTTATAATAATCACATGATTTTAGAGAAAAACTCATAAATTCCTGATTTTGGGTTAACTACTCTGTCAAATATAACCTTTATTTGACACATGAAAGGAGAATTACTAAATTTTATCTAAAGTTCAAAATGTACTTCCTGCTCTTGTATATGTTTTAGGATAAATAGCACGAAATGAACTATACTCAATTTTTCTTAAAGAAACGAATTTGCACTGACTCGCAGCGGTGCCCTTTTAGCTCGGAAAAGTTTCCTACTATTTGATTAGTTAGAATTATCTTGTCCAACCAGTCAGCGAGCAGGAAACTTTTCCAAGCTAAAAGGGCACCCCTGCTAGTCGGTGAAAATCTGCCTCACTAGAATTAATTGACTATAGACATTTTGTCATAGGTTTGAATTGGGCACGTGAGTTCATAACGTACATAAGAAGAAAAATATGAACTATGGTCTTTGGTGAGCGTATGCTGAAAGAGCTATGGGTATCTCAGTGGCCGTTTCCCATCAACGATGCACTGAGTATTGCCGGCCTGATTAGAAGTGGGCGTCCTCCTTATTGCCACTTGAAAGGTTCCACATCTATATTCGGATCTCTCTCTCTCTCTCTCTCTCTCTCTCTCTCTCTTGGTGAGCAAGATCACAAAGGTTGCTTTCATCCTCAATCTTGCCTGTTGAGAGTGTAGCTCCAAAGACACCCTTGTTGTTATATCCTGTGGATAAGAGATTATACTTGAAGTCCCATTTCACAATAAAAAACAAAAAAGAAAAGAAAAGAAAAAAAAACTGGAAAAAACCGGGTTTTTAACCCAAATGGTCTTGGGCAACTAGCTTAAACTCTTCTTTTCCAGATATCGTACCAGGAAGTGTGAATACATGAGCATAGTGAGGATGGGGTGGGGGGTGGGGGGTGGGGGGTTGAGGAGAAGTTTATAAACATAATTCAGATCTCAAGTAGCCATCTCCCGCATTGTTTTGACTAAAGAACACTTATATCGATGAAAGGCTTTGCTTGTACACAAACATAATTCAAATCCTCAAAGAGATAAATTACGCATTAATTACACTTCGAGGTCTTATTGAATAACGTCTCAAGATGATAGGCCTATGCGTCTGGTGTTTTTTTTTTCTTTTATTATGAAATACACATTTACAATCCTACAGTTTATAACATATATACATCATAGTACATGTACAGAAATGATTTTTAATTTTACATATTGTGTATTTACAATTGAAATGTTTACTATTTTTTCTAAATAGGTTTTTTTAATAAAAAATACAGCTAGTCGTAAATACTTTTTTTAGTAGAAGTTTTAAATCCCATTTTAATGGTTTTGGAAAAAAGATAACTTTAGGATTGTTTATTGATTTCCGTCATCTAACTAGATTAAAGAAATTATAGTTAATTCTTTTTAGTGAGGCAGATTTGCACCGACTCGCAGGGGTGCCCCTTTAGCTCGGAAAAGTTTCCTGCTCGCTGATTGGTTGAACAAGATTATTCTAACCAATCAGATAGCAGGAAACATTTCCGCTCTAAACGGGCACCGCTGCAAGTCGGTGCAAATCTGCCTCACTAAAAAAGATTGACTATAGTGTGTAAAGTTCATAACAGATGATTAATTTTGATGATAATAACAACATAAGAAGCAAGAACTCTCAGGCGCATTATTTTACCTTTCCCTTCCTGTTTTTTTTTTTTTTTTTTTTTTTTTTCTTTTTTGAAGTTCTTATAGTTTATATATGCAAGATCTTTTTGTAATGTTGTTGCTGTTCTTAAAAGATTTTATTCTAATTGTTCATTACATTTTGTTTTAGTTTATTTATTTTCTTTTTTCCTTTGCTCACTGTGCTATTTTCCTCTGTTGGAGCTCTTGGGCTTAGATCATCCTGCTTTTTAAACTAGGGTTGTAATAATAATAATAATAATAATAATAATAATAATGATACTACTACTACTACTACTACTAATAATAATAATAATAATAACAATGTTCAATTGACTGAAGACCAGCGTGCTGACAGTGTTCCACTACTTGGAATTACAGCACTCTTTCCATAACACAGTATGATTGGATCTGACAGAACTTGTACAATAGCTCGCACATTATCAATAGATTTCAGTGTAACTTTAGTATGCAAATGTAACCTAATTTTTGTATATGAGTATCTGTGTTTTCCTAAAAATATGCTGTCGTTGGTTGCTTGCCTTGAGAAGACTCAACCATTACGCCAAAGTGTTTTAATCTGAACATTCCTTTTGGATTTACGGTTAATTAGGTTGTATATATATATATATATATATATATATATATATATATATATATATATATATATATATATATATATATATATATATATATATATATATATATATATATTTATAAACACACATATATACAAATATGTATAGTATTCAAGAATATTTCTCCGTGTAAATTTCGGCCGAAATTAACCTCACAATAGTACTTAATTTCGTTTACGTATGAAAATAATTATTTTTTTATGTTTACTTTTATGTGAATTGTTTATGTAACAGTAAGACAAAGCAAGCTTTTGTTGGTACTGTTTAATGGAACCAAACATACACAGACACACGATAGTCCAAAGAACAGGTCAGTAACGAGGTCAATAATTATTCGTTACATCTGTAGATGTAGGCGTGATTTCACTGTGGATAAAGAACGAGATGTTTTATTCCATTTCTCTGATTTTCATTGCGTATAGAGATAAGAAGGTTATTCAGGAAATACTTTGGTATTATTCGTGTAGAACACAAGAATTAATTTGCTTTATTCATGTGTTCTCTAGCTTGAGGGTACACTGGCACACTATTCTATCTAATTTCTCTTCCTCTTGCTTTGTTAAAGTTTTTTTATAGTTTATATAGGAAATATTTATTTTAATATTGTAACTGTTCTTGAAATATTTTATTTTTCCTTGTTTCCTTACTCACTGGGCTATTTTCCATGTTGGGGCCCCTGGGCTTATAGCATCCTGCTTTTCCATCTGGGGTTGTAGCTTAGCAAGTAATAATAATAATAATAATAATAATAATAATAATAATAATAATAATAATAATAATAATAATAATAATAATAATAATGATATTTTTCAGTACATAGTGCTCATTTGTAATAGTTCAGACTTAGTTCATTGCTTCGTGTTCTTTATTGTATGTATCGAAGTAGGGGAATTTGTCACCATTTTTGTTGGTAAATTTGGTTACTAAGATATGCTCGACACTGCAATTTGCAAAATTGAACAGCTTCTTTGTGCTGTACTAATTCTGGCGAACAGTTAATTGATACTGCCTTTAGTATGCATATACTTCCATCTTGCTTGAGGGTACACTCAGAAAACTATTCTATCTAATTTCTATTCCTCTTGTTTTGTTAAAATTGTTATAGTTTATACCGGAAATATTTATTTTATTGTTGCTACTGTTCTTAAAATATTTTATTTGTCCTTGGTTCCTTTCCTCACTGGGCTATTTTCCTTGTTGGGGTCCCCAGGCATATAGCATCCTGCTTTTCCAACTAGGGTTGTAGCTTAGCAAGTAATAATAATAATAATAATAATAATAATAATAATAATAATAATAATAATAATAATAATAATAATAATAATAATAATAATAATAATAATACATAGTCTTGAAACAGCGATAAATTGCTTAGTAGATTTTTTTTTTATCTTTTATCATAAAAATACAATTACATCTTAGCAATTTACATTATATACGTAATTATTCTTTACAAAAATACAGATGTGAACTTACATTGTTTTACAAAGTTATAAATCAACTCAATACAAATTAAATCAATTAATGAATATATAATATGCAATAAATTTTATTGTACAAACGTTCTTAACTTATAATTATGTTACATATTTAAGTAATTATCATAAATGTACTCTTTTGTAAATATCCGTTAACAGTCCTATAGATCGTCCATACTACACTCCTGCTAAAAAAATCTGATATCAGAACCATTGCGGTATTTTCGTCCCTATTTGAAATGTGGATTACATTTCCAGACAAGACGCAGAATGCTTGAACTTAGATATAATCTACAGTAAATGTGCCACTAATGATACTCACCCTAAGCTTCCTCGAATAGTAAAAGCTGATTTTAATGGAGATATGTTTTGCCATTAATTTTCTGTTGAAATGTTATCTCAAAGGCAACGCTTTCAGAGCAGTTATGGTTTAGTTGTAACACCTGTTAATTGCGCTGTCGAAGTGAGGTATTTAATCAATGTCAGTCTATTTTGAATGAAAATGCTGAACTAGGATTCATTGAGAAGGTGAGATATGAAGATAGCATTTGTTTCTGTAGATGGTATATATATCATCCAGTTTTTAAGGAATTTACTCCGACTCCAGTTAGGATTGTTTTAATTTAAGTAGTAAGGAGTCCCAATAAGCCCATATTGATTGTTTGTATACAGCACCTAATATGGCTTGAAAGTTTATAAATATAATCGCGAATTTTTCCAAGAACAAAGATGCTGCTGTAACCGGCTTCAGTAAAGCATTTTTAAGAATTTATGAAGGTAAATTTTGATCTATGGTTTTGTTGTATGGAGCAACTATTCAGTATTATATCCACAATCATTCAGATCCTATTATCAATACACTAAAGATGTGTTTTTGTGTAGACAATTTCATGTATACCTATGAGACATGTGATGATATGAAACTTAAGAGTAGCAAAGGGAAACAAATTATTTTAGAGGCTAATATGCCTTTAAGAGTATGGGAAAGTATTATGAGCTCGCTGCATAATAAGCATTCGCCCAATAATGATGACCTGAAGTCAGTGAAATTATTTGGTCTTTTGTGGGATAAAGAAGATGGTTTATTGCACGTCAAGATTCTTTCACATATTTTTGCTTATCTGAACAATTTAGAAAATACTTGTACTTCATCTATTCATGAACCTAAAGGATTATTAACACTATCAAGAGAAACCTTTTCTGTTAAAAGATTGTGAGAATGAAATCAAACTGGGATAACGTTTTGTCAATAGATTCAAAGAAAGAGTTTGATGACTTGCTACTCTGCATTTTCTTTTACACTGCAACCTCCATCGGACTCTACATAAAAAACTTGTTGAAATAACAAACTAATTTCAACTTTATTATCATTCCATTATCATATTATCTATTCTTATACCTATTGACAGAAACCTAAGGGTGACCTAAATGGGCCTCTAAATAAAGTTAGTTGTTTGGGAGCTGTCTTTGTATCAATGTCTCCTCCACTCCCGTCACATTGGTGAATCCCATTGAGTGTCTAAAACATCCAGCCCAACTCCCAGCCCACCGCTTCGTCTGCTATATCCTCAAGACACTGCTGCCCAAGAAATGTGCTACTGGATGTTAATGGTCAAATATCAAATGGCAGTGGCCTGTACATAAACTAATCTCTCTAATTTTTTATAATTCATTATATAAAGCACATTTTCTGGTAGATCCTTGTTACAGTCGTTCCCTTCTGCCATGATACCTCTTGAGGAAGCAACTCCGTCATTCCAAGACTGCTGATGTCAGCCTGATGACCGCTAATGGATTTGCTATCTCTACCCATGGTAATGAGATGCTGACACTGTCATTTGGGTGTGCCCAGTATCGGTGGAATTTCATCGTCGACAACGTTACAGTTTCTCATCGGTCCGTATTTCCTCACCCATTTCCACCTCTTGGTTGACGTCGCATGGCAAAGCTTAGTCCAAGCCAGCTCTTACTCGTGCACAACTATCTTACCTGCTCCCCTGGACCTCACTTCGGACATTAGAGCGCCCACATATGCCTACGCCCACCTCTTCACTTTATATTCCAACGTTTTCCACCCAGAACTATTCCAGACGTCCATAGTTCCCGCCATGTATGGTATCTATCAATATATCAAGATGACGGGGTTCCGGTGTTTGCAAGATTCAGACCTTTGGTACCAGACCGTTTGGCAGCTGCTAAACGCAAATTTGCCAAAATAGAAGAAATGGACCTTGTCAAAAGACCTCAAGCCCATGGCTGTCGCCCCTACACATCGTCCTGGTGAAGGATGGATCTTCACATCCTTTTGGGGATTACAGGCATCGTAATATGCAGACAGAACCAGACCATTACCCCCTCCCCAACATTACCCTTCTCACCACCTACCTTCACAATGTTAAATATTTTCAACCATCGACCCCCTGAAGGGGGTATGATCAGGTGCCCAGGAACCCAGAAGACATACCCAAGACTGCCGTCACCACTCACTTCGGTATATATGCTTGCAATTACACCCACTTCGGGACATATACTTGCTTTGGCCTTCGTAATGTAGGGGTCACGTTTCACTGCCTAATAGATGGCATCTTAGGGGACCTCCCCTTCTCTATATGTAGGTACGTAGCTGAAATACTAATATTCTCCCCATTCAAAGAGAACCACCGACGTGTCACCTATATATCGTCCTCAGCTGCCTGCAGTGGAACAGCTTTGTAGTCTGGTACATTAAATGTACCTTTGGTTATCATTATTTATTGAAGGGATGGAGAATTACCAGCCCAATTTATACCTTTGGTGCCAGGGAAGAATAACTGGGTCACTGCATCACTCCTGATGGTATTCACGCCCTCCTTGAGAAGGTATCATAGTATATAAGTTCCCCACACCCTCTAGTGTCAAAGCAATGCAAAGTTCTTGGGCGTAGTAAACTATTATCACTGGTTCTTGCTATCCATTGCCGTCCCTCTTGTCCCCCTCTATGACTCCCTCAAGGGCAAGCCAAAAAGACTTAAGTTGGGCCTCTGTCAGGAGGCGGTCTTCTCCAATGCAAAGAAAGCCATATCAAATGGTGAACAAAGTATGTCATTCATTACTTCCTTTTTCACTTACTGTTCACCAATAAATGTTTTTATAGGTGTATTAATACAGTTTTCTAAAGAATTACGATAGTAGAGATTAGGAGTCCTTTCAGTAAACACAACTAAGTACCCTACTCAGGGCTGCATATTATTAGTGTACCAAAGTACAATGAAGAAAATACAGAATATTTTGTATGCTTAGAATTGCCTCAATATGAATTCTTATATAATAGGTTATTGGTTAGCTTTCAAGAACTGGGAAATTAGAATTAACTGGCTTGTCTAATAAACATAACGCCGAAAAGCGTGATGCTGTTATTTTCTTCATTTTCTATAGTAAATATTATGGATAAAATAAATAAATTAATAACATCTATAAAGACCCAAGCCTATATATATATATATATATATATATATATATATATATATATATATATATATATATAATGTAATTTATCTTATATTAGCAAAAGATCTAAAGGCATTTTAGTTAAAACCGAAGAGTACAAGGTGGCCATCTCTTGAGGATTTGTTGATAATGCTTTGGCTGTCTAGTGACGTAAATCAGGTCATAGAATCTGTTGGGATAAGACAATGAAAACGATCTATGTTAATAATTTTTTTCTAAGAATTATTGTTGAATCCTTTTTAATTACTTTGTACCCAATGCCATAACCTGATTCTAGGTCATGGTCTGTTTAACAGTAATCCTGTGTAATCCTCTTTTCTTAAATCCGACTTATCTAGAAACCTCAAGAAACTGGCTACTTACGAATTTCCTTTCCTCTAGAAATACGATTTCCTTTAATTTTTATTCTCATTGTCTGTGGATGTCATTTAGATACTCAATATTTTCAATGAGGCGTAGCGGTGCCCTTTTAGCTCGGAAAAGTTTCCTGCTCTCTGATTGGTCAGAATTATCTTGTCCAACCAATCAGCGAGCAGGAAACTTTTCCGAGCTAAAAGGGCACCCTTGCGAGTCGGTGCAAATCTGCCTAATTAAAAAGAATTGACTAGACGAAAGTAGCTAATTTAATCGTCTTTTTACACACAGAGAAAAGATATCAAACATGTGACGCTGAATGCTAATTGCAAAATAATCAAACTGACGTGAAGAGGGAGTTGGTGCATGTGTCCGAGGTGTACACGCAAGTATGACCATATCCGGAGTACTGTGCTATTACTTGGGTGCACAAGTGACCGCACAGTTGAGCTTGCTCTGTCATGCCCAAGGCGTTTATAAGACTATCATTGAACTTGAGAGGGGAATAGAAGAAACTTTGAATTAATATCGTATATTAATCCTAATCTTGTATATAGCAGAAATAATTAGAATAATAACTCATGTCCTCATTATATATATATATATATATATATATATATATATATATATATATATATATATATATATATATATATATGTATGTATATGTATACACATATATATGTATCATCATCCTCATCATCAATACCTCCAATACTTATCAACGCAAAGGGCCTCGGTTAAATTTCACCTGTCGTCTATATTTTGAGCTTTTCAATCAATATTTCTCCATTCATCACCTCCTACTTCACGCTTCATAGTCCTCAGCCATGTAGTCCTGGGTCTTCCAGCTCTTTTAGTGCCATGTGGAGCCCAGTTAAAATTATGGTGATCTAGTCTCTCTTGAGGAGTGCGAATAGCATTGCCAAACTATCTCCATCTACTCCTCACTATGATCTCATCTGCTTAGGGCACTCGAGTAATATCTCTTACAGTTTCCTTTATCATCATGTTCTGCAATTAACCTCTCGATATTCTTCTGAAGACTTTGTTCTCAAATCTACAAAATCTGTTGGATATCATTTCATTGTCATACCACGACTCAAGTCCATACAGTAACACCGATCTCACCAAACAATACCCTGATTTTTATTTGTAATTTCAGGCGATTTAAATTCCAAATTTTACTTAACCTAGCCTTTGTTTGATTTTTTCAATCCTTCATTAAATTCCAATTCTAAAGACCGTGTATTAGAAATCATAGTTCTTAAATATCTAAATGATTCTGCCTCATTAATCCTTTCTCCCTCCAATGATATTTCAGCTTCCCTTGCATATTCCATTCTCATTATATCTTTCTTCTGTTTATCTTGAGTCCAATCTCGTGTGATATTTCATGCATTTTGGTAAGCAAGCATTGCAAATCCCGTGGATTTTTGGTAATAAGAATATCGTCATTAGCATATTTTAGGTAAGCTAATTTCGTATTACCAATCCAGTCCAATCCTTCTCCACTATCCCCAACTGTTCTATGTATAAAAAAAATCGATGAGTAGGATAAACAACATAGGTGAAACACATTCCCTTGGAGTACTCCACTGTTCAATGGTAATTCATTTGATAGGAATCCACTAACCTTAATTTGCACTTGCTATGCTCATGAACAGACTTAATCAGATTTGCTTATTTAAGGGAACTCCATAATAACGCAGGACTCTCCATAAAATTGGCCAGTGCACACTATCAAAGGCTTTTTCATAGTCCACAAATGCCATCAAAAATGGATTTCTATATTCTACACATTGCCAGGAAATCGTTTCTAAGGGCGTTTCCTTGTAAAATAAATTCTGGGAGAGTCCCCGAGACCCACCACCGTCAGTGCCTTTTCAAACTTTAGGCCCCCCCCCCCACCACCCGAAAAAAAAGAAAAAAAGAAAAAAAAAAAAACGCTCCGAAGCCCGTGGTACATGGAACAAGGCACACTTTATAGAGGATTGATATCTATAGTAGGGCTTTTGATTAGCTAACAATGTATTTGATGCGGACATGAATAAAATTTGGTTAAATTTGTGTTTATAATTCAATGGCTGAGTTCCAACACTATGCTTTTAGAATATTGGGATGTGGGCTATATATTTTTGCAATACATAGTACCTGTATTTTACATATAACTACCATAGCTTAGAGCTTGAAATTAAAAATAAAAAGGTATCACTAGAATTATGAATTTCAGATGCATCAATTAATAAAAAAGGGAAAAAACTACCATGAAAGTAGGTTTTAGTAATCACGCACTCCTCCTAATTTGAATATTAATCGAGTGCTTAACTTCTTGCCAAAAGATTCATGTGATAGATTTATATTTATGTGTGGCAGGTAAAATTTATCTTTAGATACAATTAAGTATGCTATTTTTTGACTATTTTTAAACCAGAATGACGTCATGGCATGTCCAGAATGCAAGGATTAAAGAGCGCTACGCATTATTTATTTTCATGGCCAATAGATGGCCTTAGCAGTAGAATACCAAATTGCTAATTAACCCCCTCATCCAATAATTATATATTTATGTCTTCATTTCCGTTGCTATTTAACACAAAATTGCCATAAAACAGACGCACGTGAACTTCACGTTCGTTGTGGTTTAGCCACAACTTAATTCTTAGGAAATTACAAATTTCACAATCAATGTCACAGAAATATTTCCTGAGCAAACAATTGTTAGTTCACTTACATTTGGGGGTCAGGGAGGGGAGTGGGCCTCACCAGATATGCCACATGTACTGAAATCGGTGAGACAATCAAGTAATTACAAAGTTATTTGATCTAATTTCAAAAACCTTATCATGAAACCATAATACAATCAATATGTTTCAGGGTATGACATGCAATTTTTAGTGAAAACTATGTAGAATAACAATATTGCTACATTCCGAAAGGCATAATAACGCCGAACCCCCCAGTTCCCTTCCCTACATCGTAACGAGTTTTACTTTAATGCCAATAGATGGCATAAGAGGCATCTTGTCCCAACAAATAGAGTCAATTCTTTGACGACCACGTGGGTCAAAAAAGTGTGGTAGGAAGGTAGAGGCTAGAGATTGGTAGTTGGTAAATTGTCCGACGATCGTTTCCTTATTAGAAATGGATATTTTGATCAGAAAATGGTGTGATTTTTTTCATATGCTATCGAAAGCAACCTGAGTTTACCTATAAAAGTGTTTATCATTTCCTTTCTTCATCAGAACACATGAAAGGTAAGTCATGTCCCTGTACATATGACGAGGGTAACAATCATTAGCATAGTTAAGGTGGGTGGAACGAGTTTTGGACAGCGCTGCCAAATGGAATTTCCTTGAATGGAGAATATCAATATTCATTACAGATTCAAATCATTTTAGGAATATTAGTCATATGCCAGAAGGTGCACGACTATGGTGTAATTTGATGTTTTTATAATCAGCGTAATCAACATAGACAAATCGACTAATGAAAAAGAAAATAGTCACATTTCTGTGTCTTCGCCAACGCCTGACTGCGCTGCGTTATTCACAAGCGAATTTGTGTTTGTTAATAAGGGCGTTTTAGAGTGTAAATCATTTAGAAAATAAACCTTATCATCGTTTCCCTAGTAAGTGTATGCATGTCAGTAATGCTGTTTCGTTGTTCAATGTAAGTTAAAAGAATCCATTAAGTATATATATATATATATATATATATATATATATATATATATATATATATATATATATACATACACACAAATAAACATTAATGTTTTCCCTGACTAGTAACGGCCACGGACTTCTTAAGTCAATGATAGGCCAATCGTAATTATAAAACAAAACTGATTCTGAAAGATCGTTGACAGAGAGAGAGAGAGAGAGAGAGAGAGAGAGAGAGAGAGAGAGAGAGAGAGAAGAGGCCACTTATAAGAAAGGGATGCTGATGATCTCTTGCAAATGAATCAGATGAGACGGAGTATACCTGTAACAAAAAGAGCCAATGTTCATTTATACAAGTGAAGTGTGGATGTGGCATTAAGCTATTAGATATATATGACAAATATCTGTCAACACTTATTTTCATTAGTACAAATATTGATCGTGATGTTTTCAAGGAATTTGGTGCTGGGCATAGAGTTCAAGATGATAGATTGTAGAGACGGAATTGTAAGGATATATGACTATAATGTCTCGGGGATTAATGAGATGATAAAATAATGTTTCGCTCTATACAAAAGTTTATTCCATAGGAAGGGTTGCTTCTGTAGCGATATCAAAGTCAGTTTAAATCATTGCCAATATATCACAAGAAATTTTTATTTTTTTATACATTTTTCAATCCGATGGTAAGTTCAACAAACTGGCAAGAAATTGATATATATATATATATATATATATATATATATATATATATATATATATATATATATATATATATATATATATATATTTAATATGCATCACTAACACTCATGATTTTAATCAATGTAAATATCAAACGCAATGTCATTTGAGATATATCCCCCGGAAATTCATTTATGATTAATGCTTCTGACTGGGCAAGGATTCGAACCTACGCCCTGAGCCTAAACAATGCTTGCATGGACGACTTTACTAATCGATCTATCAAGAGAGATGTAAGCTCTTTTCAAGTCCACCGCACATATACCTGTCGAATTCAGGTATCTATTTTTAGACTTGAAATCAACTCATCATACCACGCCCCGCCACCCCCCCCCCTACACCGTCAGAGCCTTTTCAAACTTTAGCAACCGCCCCCCCCCCCCCCGGTGAAAAACGCTACTATGCCCTGAATTGTGGCGTTCTCCGTAGAACCAGGAGTAGAATATCAGTATCTTATGTATATATGTGCATAGTGAATACATACTGCACATCTTCTGAAGAATGTACTGCCTGTAAGGTCATCAGAGTATCTGCCTCTTCCTTGGTGCTAAAATTAACCAGATTTTCACAATCAAACTTGACTTTCACTCTGTGATGTATTACAGCAATTCTGTTATGCGTAAGACTTTTTTATTTTTTATTAGTTTCTCCGAAAGATAGAAAGTTAGTGAATCCTTTGTACCATTACTTGCAAGGGACAACCTTTTGTCTTTAATATGTGTACCATCTCCTACTACTTAGGAAATTTTTGCATTTATTTTTCCTCTACGCCTCTATCTGGTGACTTCTTTAACTGATGATGTCTTACTATGATTACCAAATACAACACAGCTATGGTCATAATCATTTGTCTCAAAACCATCAAGCTCTACGTATGATATGCCGAAACAATTGCAGTCTGCCATTCCATCAATCACAAGACTTAGGAGATCTAGAGACATTATCACCCATAGCATCATTTGAACAAACTTGATCGTGCTGAGTATCGGTATTTGCTAGTTATTTCAGTAACTCTATCACATCACTTTTGTCTACTGATTCATGTGGCAGCATCAGCATTTGGTTAATGTTGGAAGACTCGTGTCCCTATAACTTCCTATTGACCATTATCATCTCGGGATGAGCAAGAAATTATCAATAGTTTATCAGATAAAAATGCAGTTGTCTTCAGTGTTAATCTCAGTGCTAACATTGAGCTGGATATCATTTGCTGCAGAAGTCCATGTGTCCAACTTAACATTGGTTATCTTGCTCCACAGGTTCCATTTACTAATGATAGCTCAAACAAACTTTATATAAGTATCCATGCCTCTATGCTCTGTGTTAAGGATGCTTTCCTATATATTAGGAGCTCATACTCCTTTTAATATCAGTTTGAACACACATCTTTTTATGTTGTCTTCCACAGCATCAGATGATCTGAAAAGGTTGCATTGCACGAGATCATTCTTGACCTTCATGATTAAATCCTCCTGACGAACCCCCGCTCCTTCTGAAAGACAAGGATGTTGAGGAACTTTGCCGCTGGAAGTAGAAAGATCTGTAATATCTTCTGCTATACGTGTCAGTTTGGGGGCAGTCAACAGATTTTGAGCAAGGATGTGACAAAAGATGCAATCCCAGTGATGCCTTCATCACCTTTAGTTTTCTTGTTCAGTGGCTACTTTCCTCTTGGTAGGGGTAAAAGAGTCTCTAGTTTTGGAGAGAAGCCCTTCCAGGAGAAGTATGCTCCAAAATTAAACCATTGCTCTCTAGTCTTGAGCAGTGCTATACCCTTTGTACCATGGTCTTCCACTGTCTAGGGTTAGGGTTCTCTTGCTTAAGAGTGCACTCAACACACTATTTTTATTTTGTCTTATTTTTCTTCCCCTTGTTTTTCCAGTTTTTAAAGATTATATATGAAAGACATAATCTAATGTTGTTACTGTCGTTAAAATATTTTATTTTGATTGTTCATTACTTCTCTTGTAGCTTATTTATTTCCTTCTTTCCTTTCTTTACTGGGCTATTTTCCCTGTTGGAGCCCTTGGGCTATAGCATCCTGCTTTTCCAACTAGGGTTGTAGCTTAGCTTGTATTATTATTATTATTATTATTATTATTATTATTATTATTATTATTATTATTAATAATAATAATAATAATAATAATAATAATAATAATAATAATAATAATAATAATACAGTGGGTCCCTCTTATAATGTTTATCGTCAGTCCTTGAGCTGCTTCTCATGAGTAACAGATTCTAAAGTTACTAAGAATGTCTGGTAAACCCGTTGGACACCTTTCTGATTGTTGCATGCTTATGCAAACTCTTCAACACTTGCCTTGAGAGTTTCGTAAACTGCTATAGTTTCTTCGAGAAAAGTCTCAAACCACGGATCAATTAATAAGTTATCGTACTAAATTTCCTATTTTCGTATATAAAGGTGGTGGTCCATGGAAATAAGAAAAATTATAACATATCCGTAATAAGTAAACATAATCCAATTGTTATATTCAGAATATTTCATTCTAAAATGTATGTTGAGTTATTAAAAGGAAATTTATATGCTGGTCGATACAAGATTTATAGTAAATCATAGACCGCCATCTTGAATTAGAAAATGGTTACCCTAAAAGTTAATTAAAAATGGCAACCACATTTTTTTCCTTTATTAGAGATGAATATAGGAGAGATTTTCTCAGTTTATAAGATTTCTTTTTTTTTAAGTTTTTACATTTGCCCATATTCTATGGATGAAGTTCGTGTTAGGTTGCCTGGCCTAACGAGATAATTACCGGTTATTTCCGGAAAGTTGATTCTCAGGATTTTGGAATATAGATTCGTGATTCTATTTTGTTTTTTACCTTTATTAAGAAAATATACAGTTTTACACGTTCATTTTTACAATTATATATTTATAGTATATATATTTATACTTTTGTATTGGTTTTTACTATGTGATTTATAATTCATCATTTGCATACAATACTGCTACTGAAATAGGCAGACATGTCTAACTATTTAGAATAAAGTTAGCATAAACTAAGACGATGTAGACAATGAATGAAGAATACCTCGCTTTATGTTTTTGTCATACTTGCACTTGAAGGACTGAATAGGAAGATGAAAATAATAATAAATATTTTATAAATACCTATGCAGTTTACCCTGCTCTTAAGAAATGCTGAATTAAGATGCATCATAATTTCTCTTGTTTGTCGACTTGGTAAATTAAGTATATGTGACATTTTACCCCAAAATACTGACGCTTACCTTTTCTTACCTAATCTTTTAAATATTCGTTTTTCTAACCGAAAATAACACTAGAAAAGAAATTAAAAACAGATAAATCTCCAAAATGTAAATTTTGACGTCATCTAAGATTTGATTGAATCCAAAATTAGTTGTCATTTGGCGTTTAAAATTGAATCGCTGGATTGTGGTGGCCGATGTGGTAACGTCCCTGACTGGTGAACGCCAGACTGGGGTTCGAGTCCTGCTCAAACTTGATAGTTTCTTTGGTCGCTGCAATTTCACCATCCTTGTGAACTAAGGATGTGGGGTTTGGGGGAGCCTGTAGGTCTATCTGCTGAGTCATCAGCAGCCATTGCCTGGGCTGCCTTAGTTTAGTTTGGGTGGAGAATGGGCTTGGGCGCCGATCATATGTATAAATGGTCAGTCTCTAGGGCATTGTTCTACTCGATAGGGCAATGTCACTGTCCCTTGCCTCTGCCATTCACGAGGGGCTTTTAAACCTTTTAAACATATCAATAGATGATTTACCTAATGCGATATTTCTTTTAAATAAATGCATGTGTTTAGCTAAATGCTTACGTATATGTTGATGGAAATCGAAATATTGATCTTTTCCTATTTTGGCAGGTGTTTGACCACAGATGTTTAATGGACGTTTATAGTATTTAGGAGCTAATGAGCAAAATTTTCTCTTCTGCAATAAATACAGAACGAAAAAAAGATGATTTTGATACAAACAAGAATTGAATAAATGTTCTATAACAAATTCTGAATCAAGAAAATTTTCTACATACTAATGGAAAATTAGAAAATATTCCTAATTTGATAAAAAGGATAATCATTAAGATAATGATAACGATGCTAATTATGTCAATAATAATAGTAGTAGCGATAATAAAAATAACATTATCATTATTGCTGATAATAATAATAATATTAATTATTATTATTTATTCTTTTTTGATTCAATAACCATATTTTCAGTCTCCGTCGCATTCATCAATGTTTCTGTAAATGATTCCCCATTTGTACCAGCGGAATGTCTCACGTGTTTTCACATACTCAGCGGACCAATTAACTTCTCCCAAATCAGAATATTTTAAAAGGAAATAAGTCATCAATAACGACTTATTGAATATTCATGAAGTCAAAATCAGATTAGAAATACCATAATTGTTGCTTTTTGTCGTGGACTGAATTTCTAGGTTTTTTTTTTTTGGGGGGGGGGGGGGGGTTAACTGATGTATTTTGTGAACTTGTGTATAATACATTTTTTTTATGCAATTTCATATCATACATTAGCTGAATAAACATAGTTTACTCACTGTATATGTCTAAAAGCTGGCGTGCCCTATAAAAACGTCTTTTGTTTATGGATAAAAACTCGCGTAATATATATATATATATATATATATATATATATATATATATATATATACATATGTATATATATATATATATATATATATATATATATATATATATATATGTATATATATATATATATATATATATATATATATATATATATATATACACACACAACACACACATATATATATATATCTATATATTTATATATATATGAATATATATATATATATATATATATATATATATATATATATATATATATATGTATGTATGTATCATCAATATCACCATCAGCCGTTTCTAGTCCACTACAGAACAAAGGCCTCAGCCATGTCCTTCCTCTCGCGTCTGTTTATGGTCTTTTTATGCCAATTTTCCTTAACCTACTTCCTTTGCAATCTCTGGGGACCCATTCTGTTATTCTTAATGTCCTTTAATTATCTATTATTCTCACCATGTGTCCAGCCCCATGTCTAGTTCTTTTTCTTACATGTTAAATTATCCTTTATTTTAGTTAGCTCTCGTATCCATGTTGCTCTTTCTATGTCTCTTAGAGTTATTTCCATCATTAATCTTTCCATTACATTTTGAGTTGTATGTTATGTTCAAAGGCTTTAATAAGGCTGCATTTTTCCGATGCATAAGTTGGAAGACCCAGGCCTACATGGCTGAGGACTATGCAGCGCGAAGTAGGAGATGATGAATGGAGAAGTATTGAATTAAAAGCTCAAGATAGAGACGACAGGCGAAATCTAACCGAGGCCCTTTGCGTCAATAGGCGTAGGAGGAGATGATGATGAAACAGCTTCATGACAGTTGATTTTTATGAGTTAATTGAGTGGCCATTTAACTAATTTAGTTTCTTTAAACAGGTACTTGAAAGATCATTATTAATGGCTACCGAAATTCTCTTCCCCTTTGGTAGAAGATTTTTTTTTTTTTTATAATTGACTGACTGCTATAGTTAACAGCAAAGATTCAAATCAGAATAAAGTTTAAAAGAATTGCGCATAAAGTGTTCCGAGTTAAATGAATACTCAAACAGTTTAAGAAATAATAATAATGATGTTGATAATTTCAATAATAATAATGATTTTGATAATAATAACCTTAATGATTTTAATAATAATCATTTTGATACTCTTAATAAAATTAATAATTTTAGTAGTTCAATAATAATTATAATAATGGTAATAATTTTAATGGTGATAATAATTTTGATAATTTTAGTAGTAATAATAATATATTTCCCGAACAAAATAGCATTATTTTGAGGCTAAAATATTTTTAGAAATGACATGATTTAATATAAATCTATTAGAAATCACTATAAAACAATTATCAATTTAGAATCAGATGTTTAGAAAAGGACAAAATTACCCTTAATCTTTTAATGTTATATTACATAAAGTAAAGAGAAACATATTTACTGACACGAATTATTATCATTTCTTTGAATCTTGAGCGATCATTAATATTCGAAAACTTCACAATATGCAAGAAGTCAAATTTTCTAATATAGGTTGAAATAACTACGAAATAGAAACTCAAAGCTGAATGGAGTTGTACTTTAAATCTAGCCTAATCAGGCATTGCGGTAAATAATAAAGATGAAAATTCCATTTTATTTATTCCCAAAGTAATACTTTGAATAGTATAAATCCAACTTTTGTAAAGATGAGAATTTGATAAATGATTTTGTTTATTCGATATTCCCAAGAATTCTTTTTTTTTTTTCTCTATAAACATCAGCCTTATAATTTAAAATGTTAAGTACTTTGGGGCTGGGACAGTAAATTGAATTAATTTGATTATATTACATCATATTAAAGCTTTTTAATTAACTTTATGTATATTATCATATGCTAGCTTTTGAAATATTTCTATTCAGGATTTTCATTTTATTCAATACCATTTATCTCTAATTTTGACGTTTGGTAAAAGATGTAATATGCTGATTTAAATTAATTCCGTTAATTAACATTTTCCCAGATATGAGTCATCTTTAGTACCCTTAGTCCCAGTTGTCTACTTTTGATGAGTCATCATCATCATTATCTGCTCCTACGCCAGTTGATGCAAAGGGCCTCGGTTAGATTTCGACAGTCGTCTCTATCTTGACCTTTTGAATTAATACTTCTCCAATCATCATCTATTTCACGTTTCATAGTCCTCAGCCATGTAGGCCTGGGTCTTCCAATTTTTCTATTATTATTATTATTATTATTATTATTATTATTATTATTATTTGCTAAGCTACAGCCCTAGTTGGAAAAGCAGGATGCTAGAAGCCCAGGGGCTCCAACAGGGAAAATAGCTCAGTGAGGAAAGGAAAGGAAGAAAAATAAAATATTTTAAAAAGAGCCCAATTAAACGTTTGATGAACTAATCTCTCTTGGGGAATGCGAAGAGCATGCGCAAACAATCTCCATCTACCCCTCACCATGATTTCATCCACATATGGCACTCGAGTAATCTCTCTTATAGTTTTTGGAACTTTCGATAAAACATTTAATATATTATGAAATTTTGCTGGGCATGATTTGGAAGGAAAGGCTGGCTGGGAATAACTGATATATTTACAAAAAATAAGAAAAACTGACATGAATCACTGCCCGGGAGCAGAAAGGAAGAAGTCAATATTTACATCTAAAAAGGTTCACGATCACAATGCAGGTGTGTTTCTGCACACATTGTAAACACTTGAAACATATCTTATTTTAAGGAAGTGAATCATTTGAATCATCTGAATTAAAAGCTTACAATATTCTTTATTTTAATTGAATACTCTTTTATTTTTTATTTTATTTTTTATTTTTGTATACATAAATTAAATGTTACCGGCGTCAATGACCTTAGATGTCAGGATGCCTGAAAACTTTAAATCAATCAATCAATCTTTTTTTTAGATGTTAGTTTCTGTTTTAAAGAATAAGCAAAAACATCTTCAAATTCGTCTTGTGTTTGTTGTAAGTCCATTTTCAGGCTGTCCACAGTGAGGTCGCGTTTTGGCGACTAGATTATCATTGTGAGGCGCTGGATGACGTTCATTACTAAGTAATCCAATTAATTGAATCTTTTTTTAACGTGTTTTGTCAATATGATTAGTATTCGCAATTTCCAGACCTTGATGTATGTTTATTACGCTTAGGTCCGGTCAACACCATCTTGTTAATAAAGAACCTTACTAATTAGCAGAAACCAAATCGTAGTTTGGAAAAAACTCAGATGCATGATAAAAGTTCTTTTAATTTGGTGATCTTCGTGTATCCTATAGAAGGAATATCTGCCCCAAATCTTATGTTTTGCATGAATAACTATAAAGAGACTCTTTAGCTATGGTAAGCAGCTCTTCTAGGAGAAGGACACTCCAAAATCAAACCATTGTTCTCTAGTCTTCGGTAGTGCCATAGCCTCTGTACCATGGTCTTCCACTGTCTTGGGCTAGAGTTCTCTTGCTTGAGGGTACACTTGGGGTCACTGTTCTATCTTATATCTTATTTCTCTTCCTCTTGTTTTGTTAAAGTTTTTATAGTTTATAAAGTGATACTTATTTTAATATTGTTGCTCTTCTTAAAATTTTTTATTTTTCCTTGATCCCTTTCCTCACTGAGTTATTTGCCCTGTTGGAGCCCCTGGGCTTATAGCATCCTGCTTTTCCAACTAGGGTTGTTGCTTAGCAAGTAATAATAATAATAATAATAATAATAATAATAATGATAATAATAATAATAATAATAATAATGATAATAATAATAATAATAATAATGATAATAATAATAATAAAATGGATATCTTATCTATTAAAGTTGGCATTCTATAGGCAGTGTCGCGAGTTAGTTACCATAACGATTAAGCCCTAAAATAGTTCAATAGGTTTGTATCTTTTAATAAAAACTTTCAAAAACCTTTTAACTAAAATATTACAAAACCCTCTTACTATGATTTCTGTATAATTTTTTTTTAACTTTTTTTTTTTTACTTTTATTTAAAATAACAAAATACAATAGTTACATTTTGTCAATTAAATAGTTGAACACAGGAATTCCTTTGTAACAAGTTTCTTCAATTTTTAGAGCATTTCTTTCATAAAGCCCCGTTGACACGAGGATAGTATACTGGTGCCAGTTTACTTTATCCCCTTATAAAGGCAAAGTTAGTAAACTGTCTTTGAGAGTTTACTATCCAGGATAGTGGCAAGTAGGGTTGAAATACCGGCTCCTTTACTGGCCACTATCCGGACACTTGAGCTACTGGCGCCAGTAACTATCCCCGTGGAAGAACAAACTTCCCCAGTTGTCACTTGCCTTCACAAGGATCGTCATGTCAGAGAAGTGGAATACCGAGGATTTAGTGAAGTTTTTGGATAAATACGAGGAATTTGAATATTTGTGGAACATTAGACATAACGATTACATGAATCGTTATAAGCAAGGCATGTATCTCTTCAAGAAATTAGTGATGCTCTGATTAATTTGGAAGTAAACATTCCCAACCTTGATTTTTTAAAAAGGAAAATCAAAGCTCTGAAGTGTGTTTATAGGCAAAAAATAATAAAAGTGGAAAAATCTAAGAAAAGTGTAGCAAGAGTAGAGGATATTTATCATCCTCCACTATTTTGGCTTAAGAGAGTCGATTCATTCTTACGGGATGTAACAATAAGCTACTGGCGGCAACTTCTACCCAAAACACTGCTCTCGTGCAAACGCTTACTACCCTGGAAAGTTTACTTGCCGCTATAGTTACTGGCGCCAGTGAACTATCCCTGTATAAGCTAGCCTTAAGAACCTCTCGATTTTCCGACATAGACATGGGTTGGCATACAGACTGGCCCATGCTGGATAATCTAGATACAGTTCCCCATTTGGTATTAGGAGGACCTGTATTCAGTTCGCAAATCGGCAAAACTACCTAATTTCCGTGCTACTGTTCTGAGGCTCACACCAGTACTGGCACTGGGTCGGCTACCTAAGCCAACCAGCTATATAGTCATAGTTATTAATTTTGCTCTGAAGAGGCCTTCATGAGTACAACAAAGCAAGAAGTGTATAATCCTTTGCAAATGGCAAATAATTAAATACTATAGTCCATTTCTTTTATCCAGGCAGATTTGCACCGACTCGCAACGGTGCCCTTTTAGCTCGGAAAAGTTTCCTGATCGCTGATTGGTTAGAATGATCTCGTCCAACCAATCAGCGATCAGGAAACTTTTCCGAGCTAAAAGGGCACCGCTGCGAGCCGGTGCAAATCTGCATCGCTAAAAGAAATTTGACTATAGTCTTAAGAACCTTCTCTTTCAATTCCCAATGGTTAGATTTCTTATTGACATTAACTGTTCTCGTGGTACCGCACTATATTGCTTACCTAGTGTTTTTACTTTTATAAAAGCTGCAATTACCACGTCAAAAAACAAAAAAATTATAAAAAAGATTTTAGTACAACATTTTTAGAGGGAGATTTTTTTTTTTCTGATTCCATATATTTCTTCTTTTTACGGTTTAGTTGATTCTACTTTTGTCTTATCTTTACTTACTAGCGTTTTACAGGGTGCATTTTCATTTATTTATACTTCAGCAGAATCTTGTTTGCCACATCAATGGTATCATTTATTCCATATAATACTACTACTACTACTACTACTACTACTACTACTACTACTACTAATAATAATAATAATAACTATTATCATTATTATTATTAATAATAATAATAATAATGATGATAATAATAATAATAGTTATTATTATTATTAATACTAATAATAATAATAATAATAATTATCATTATTATTATTATTATTATTATTATTATTATTATTATTGTTGTTGTTGTTGTTGTTGTTATTAGTAGCAGTAGTGGTAGTAGTAGTAGTGGTAAATCAAATAAATGAGACCACTGATGTGGCAAGCAAGATTCTGGTCTCATTTATTCGATATACTACTACTACTACTACTACTACTACTACTACTACTACTACTAATAATAATAATAATTATTATTATTATTATTATTATTATTAGTAGTAGTAGTAGTAGTAGTAGTAGTATATCGAATACTACTACTACTACTACTACTACTACTACTACTACTAATAATAATAATAATAATAAAAGTGGGAAAAGATGGAGACAAATAATAATAAAAATAATAATAATAATAATAATAACAATAATAATAATAATAATAATAATAATAATAATAATAATAATAACAATTTAGTGATAGTAATAATGATTATAGTAATCCATGCCTGATTCTTTATTTCGATACAAGTATCATATATGCATTCAAGATGGAGAATCATGTATCTATCGAGAAGTAAGTTACATGGATCCACATCCCCGTTCTAAGGTTGCTTTAGCTCAAGAGTGAACACTCCTTGTCCTAAGTGATCGTTTATCATTCACTTAGGGAAGAAATCCTCTGAAGATGAAGAGGCTTTTGACTTACCAGGTCAAAATCACCCTCATCGTATCCGCAATGCAATAGATATTATCATAGACAAAAGAGCTTTTATACAGTCTGGATAAGCGAAAATAGCGCTATTAATAGAATCTTTACCTTTCGTCATCATCATCATCTCCTCCTACGCTTATTGACGCAAAGTCTATACCTTTACAAAAAAAAAAAAAAAAAAGCGTTTGCTATTACTTTTATATTCTCACGCTGTTGCACTTCCCTAGCATGCTGAACGATTAAGAATTTTAAACAAAGATCTGTTTACTGTATAATATCAACACTAACACACGTGCCTTTCATGCCGCAAATTGCTCATGATTTCAAATTAACTTTGACTCGAGAATAAAGATAAAGGAATTTTTGTATTTTTTTTTTAAACGGCTATGCATGAGTCAATACAAAAAGAAAATAAACTTAAACACTTGTCCATCAAAGGGAATTTTTGTTATACTATTAGCAAATAGATAGTGTTCTTGCACCCAGCTATAGCAAGATTTGGAAACATGGAAAACTAGAGAAGCACTCTGAGAGTGCAGACCTCCGCCACGGGAGCATATTTCTCGAAAGCAGGCGTATTTGAAGTATGTGTGACAACCATGTGCGAATTTGGGGTTAGGGTTAATTCGGTCGATCTTTTGCTCGACCTTGACCTTGACCTTTGACCTAAGGCTCTCACAATTGAATCACTTAGACATCTTAACATAACAATTATTCCCTGAAAGTTTCACTGCTCTATGGGTAAAATTGTGGCCAGGAAACAGACAAACAGACAAATGGACAAAAAGGGGCGAAAACATAACCTACTCCCAACTTCGTTGCAGAGGTAATCAATTCGTATGCATATTCAGAGAGATGATGTACTAAAATTTGGTCTTTTTCATTGCAAAAATATAAATAAATAAATAAATAAATAAAAAACATAGTACCTAATACATAACTTCTCTGTCAAAACTAATGAAAAACAAAGTTGTGTTACTAGAATAAAAAATCTTTATTAAAATCACAATACCTTATCCATTTGGTATTGTGATTTGAATCAAGATTTTTTTTATTCTAGTCATGCAGCTTCTCCTAATATAGCTTGTTTATTTTCTTGTTTCCTTTCTTCATTGGGTTATTTTTCTCTGTTGGAGCCATTGTGCCTATATTATCCTGCTTTTCCAACTAGGATTGCAGCTTAGCTAGTAATATATATATATATATATATATATATATATATATATATATATATATATATATACTGTACCTATAAATGTATATATATATATATATATATATATATATATATATATATATACATATATATATATATATATATATATATATATATATGTATATATATTTATATACATATATATGTACATATATGTAACTTTATATATATATATATATATATATATATATATATATATATATATATGTGTGTGTGTGTAATTATATATATATATATATATATATATATATATACATATATATATATATATATATATATAAATACATACATATGTGTAACTATATATATATATTATATATATATATATATAACTATATATATATATACATATATATATATATATTTATATGTATATATATTCATATATATATATATAGTTATACATATGTATATATATATATATATATATATATATATATATTATATATATATGTTCATATATATACAGTATATATATATATATATATATATATATATATATATATATGTATATATATATATATATATATATATATATATATATATGTATATATATGTATGTATATAGAATAGAAAAGACCACCTTTGTAAACTGAACATCCAACGTATATGTCAAGACCCTGTCTAGAGAAGATTTTGCTGTGTTACTAGAAGAGCTAAAAGAAATAAATTGGGATATAATAAGATTGAGTGAAATCAGAAGAATTGGGGAATCTAATATAGAGTTAAAATAGAGTCATATCATTTGCTTCAGAGGACATGAAAAGTACAAAGAAAATGAAGTGGGTTTTCTTTTTAATAAAGATTGTGCGGGTAACAGAATTATTTTATAGTATCAGCGATAAAAATGAAGGATTGATAAAGTAAATAAAAAGTAAAGAAGGAAGATCGTTCAAACTGTATTTTTATTCATAAGGCTATTGTATTAATTTTTAGGCGTGAGAAAGCTTATTTTTTTTACCATGGAAATATTCAAAATATAAAGAATATAAACAGGTATCGGCCTCAGAAGGTTAACGATATACTGAGGACTCAGTGAAAGTAAAAGATCCGCTATGTACTGAGGATGCAATTGGTGATCTGAAATATGGAGAGGGATTTTATACACACACACGCACATACACACACACATACACACA
Organism: Palaemon carinicauda; assembly: GCF_036898095.1. Lineage (NCBI taxonomy): Eukaryota > Metazoa > Arthropoda > Malacostraca > Decapoda > Palaemonidae > Palaemon > Palaemon carinicauda. Next base: position 88,492,631 of record NC_090746.1, read on the forward strand.
CACATATATATATATATATATATATATATATATATGTATATATGTGTGTATATATATTGGCTGTCTTATCTAAAACAAATCTTTAGAATGCAATATTTTAGTACCAATTTAGTAATTCTTTTGAAACACTTAGAATAAATGGTGAAATATAATAAACAATACTAACCTCTCATAGAATAATCTTCAGAGCTTTGGTTTTTTTTTTCTTTCAGGTAAAGCCTGTGCTACGGAGTCCAGTGTCACCAGTGATCGGACACGCAAGATAAAAAAACATTGTTTACTTTACTCTTTGTAAGGGGTTGTTCTCTTTAGCTATGGTAAACAGCTCTTCTAAGGGAAGAGTCTGTTGATGAGCTGAACGAAGAAAACAAATAAGGAAGTGAACCGCCGTCAGAACTTGATGAAATTATCTGAATCTTTAATTCAAATAGTATTGTATTTAAAAATCAGTTTTTCAGTGTGTTTAAGAAGTGCCATGCTTTTCTCATCAGTCTCCTACCTTAGAGAAAACAACCCCAATTTTCCCGTAACTTCAAATAGCCAGTGCAATGAAAGATAACAAAGCCCAGTGCCAAAAACTCTCATAGAAGTGAAAGCTAGCACATATTGAAAAAATATTGTCACAAAATTCAAAAATGGATGAGAGGAGGCAAGTCATTCAGTGCTACGATTGAGGATTCGGAAACTGAGATGCAGGATAAACGGTAATTCGAAGACCACCAGTCTTCAGACATCGACTAAAAACACACCTAGCAATAAAGTTTATATCAGCTAACCCAACATTAGCTATAATGTAATGTGAATGTGCTTCTTGGTACGATTTATAATTTTAAGAATCCTTTAAGAATGATATCGTTAATCGAAATAGTGAAAATATAAACTTGAAAACGAATAATAGCTTTTACTGATTGTGCAATGGTACGTAGAAGTTAATCCACATTATTCAATACTTCTAAGAAAATCAACAATTTCCTAAGTGACTAGAATATCTACCAGAATGTGAAAAAAGCTTAGAAAAAAACATCATTGCCTTCATCACCATCACACTTAACAATAAGATGTCCTTCTTCAAGTGGATGTTCTGGGAATTATCGTTGGTGTTTACAGCTCCCTCTGGCAGTAAAATACCCTCAAGTCAAAATCTTTGGAGAATCTAGATAGGAGCCAGTCTTTGCCCTTGGAAATCAAATATTGTATCGACACTTATACTTTAGCAGAGGCTTCAATTAAACAAATTAAACTACGACCCATCGGGATAACGGAACGACCTAACGACCAAGTTTACGACGCCCAGAACAAGGGTTCACCTCAGAAGCAAGGACCTTAGAAAACGAGGGAATTGTAGTGTCTCGTGTACTTTCTTCTCTAGGTATTCAAGATGGTCGCCGAAACCAATACATCGAGCTTCTTTTCAACCGTCGTACCAAACAGCCAGGACACGAACGAATCCTTCACTCAGGAGGGAACGTTCGAGAATCCTCCTATTCCTTCGTGGCCTTGCAATCACACGGGAGCCCTCATCATGAGGGAGAAGTATCCTTTTCCGATGCTCGTCGAGGCTGCCGGGATTCTCGACTGTTACGAAATCCTGCAGGTGAGGATAGCGAAGGTTTTTAAATTAATTATAATAAACTTGAATATATCACCCCCCCCCCAAAAAAAAAAGGGAAAGCAAAGGTTGCCAATCTTTTAATACAAATCTTTAAAAAATCTTCAAAATAGGCCTATTTAATAAGCAAGTTATTTGAAAATAACAAATACTCTTTCTATTTGTCAATCGTTATTGTAATGGTTCATTGTTTACTTTTCGCTTTGTAAGGTGTTGAAGAGACTCTTTAGCTATGGTAAACAGCTCTTCTAAGGGAAGGATACTCCAAAATCAAATCATTGTTCTCCAGTCTTAGGTAGTGCCATAGCCTCTGTACTATGGTCTTGCACTGTCTAGGGTTAGAGTTCTCTTGCTTGAGGGTACACTCGGGCACACTCGGGTACACTATTCTATCTTATTATTCATGATGTCATGAGATTCCGGTAATAAAAGTTTGTGGCAGGCATAACAACTTTTATTTATGTTCGATCTACCGGAATCCAGACATGGATGATTCTATCTTCGATTGTCTTCTTACCATTATGGCTAAGATACAAGAAGATGATAGAAAGGCTTCTTTTGTCTTTGTTGGTGATTTTAATGCTCACCATAGGGAGTGGTTAAGTTCTATCTCTCCTACCGATCGCCATGGCTTAAGAGCTTTAGACTTTGCCTCTGAATCAGGCTGTGAACAAATCATAAATGAAGCTACTCACAGGTCTGGTAATTGCTTGGACCTTGTATACACTGACTCCCCTGGCGTTATAACTGGTAAGGTTGGTTCTCCAGTCGGGACATCTGATCATGCCTTGATTTCATTATTAGTGAAGACTGAGCAGCCTGTCCCTGATATATCATATTCTTGTAAAATTTATATGAAATCCCAAGCAGATTCCCTTTGAATGAGAATCTAGTCAACATAATTGATAGGCGTATCCCTTCTCGTGTGCTAAGGTACCGAGTGAAGGACAAACCGTGGTTCAATGATGATTGTAGACGTGCTTTTTTGGAGAAGCAGGAGGCCTATCAACTTTGGAAGGGTAACAGATCAGATTTGACCTGGAACAACTATACTCAGCTTCGAGCTTTTGCTCAGAGAGTTTATGCCTCAACTGAAAAGGAGTACAATTTAACCATAAAAGAAACACTTTCTGGTACAACTCAGGAACATAAATGGTGGTCTACCCTTAAATCTGCACTCTTTGGTGTAGATGCAACAGTTCCTCCTTTACTTAAACCAGATGGCTCAGTCACTCACTGTCCAAAGGAAAAGGCAACCCTTTTGGCTGATGTTTTTGACAGTAAACAGAGTAATGAAAAACTTGAACTTCCTCATTCCTGTTTTCCTGAGGCTAAACTAACTAGTTTAGCTTTTCGATCTCGTGAGATTAAAGCTCTGTTGATGGACCTTGATGCTTATGGAGGTGTAGACCCAAATGGTATTTTTCCTTTGTTTTTTATAAAGACAGCAGATTTCTTAGCTCCAAAGTTATCTGTTATTTTGCGCAAGTTAGCAAGAAGAGGAGCTTTTAGCACTAGTTGGAGAATTGGTAATGTTACTCCTCTATGTAAATGTGTTTGTGGTAGCTCAAGTCCCACTGATTACCGCCCAATTTCCATAACTCCCATATTATCTAAAGTTTTTGAACGTCTTCTGGCAAAACGTCTTAATAGGTTTGCTGAAGGTAATCATCTACTCCCTAGTTTGCAATTTGGTTTTCGTAAAGGCCTTGGAGCATGTGATGCCCTTCTTACAATCTCCAATGCTGTACAGAAATCCCTTGATTGTGGTCGGGAAGTTCGTATGATTGGCCTTGATTTTAGTGCTGCCTTTGACCGTGTTAATCATGAGGCCCTTGTTTTCAAACTTAAACAGTTGGGAGTGGGTGGGTCGTTTCTTAGCATTATTACTGATTTTTTAAGTAATAGATCTCAAAGAGTTGTTGTTGATGGGCACCATAGTGATTATAGGAATGTGATATCCGGTGTTCCACAGGGTAGTGTTCTTGGCCCATTACTTTTCATACTATATACACATGACATATGGTTTGGCCTAGAAAACAAGCTTGTTGCATATGCAGATGATGCTACTCTCTTTGCATCAATTCCATCCCCTGAATGTAGATCTAGGGTTGGTGAATCCCTTAATAGAGATTTAGCTAGAATTAGTGCATGGTGCAAATTATGGGGTATGAAGTTGAATCCTAACAAAACTCAAAGTATGATTGTAAGTAGGTCAAGGACGGTGGTTCCTCAACATCCGGATCTCAGTATTGATAATGTTTCCTTAGATATGTATGACTCTTTCAAAATTTTAGGTGTGATTTTCGACAGTAAATTTACTTTTGAGAAACATATAAGGTCTGTGTCTTCTTCAATTTCACAAAAAATAGGCTTATTGAGAAAGTCTTTCTAGATTTTCGGTGATCAATCTATTCTGAAGAAGTGTTTTAATTCTTTCATTCTACCTTGTTTTGAGTATTGTTCTCCTGTCTGGTCTTCAGCTGCTGATTCTCATCTTAATTTGTTGGACAGAAACTTACGGTCTATTAAATTTCTTATTCCTGATCTAGATATTAATCTCTGGCACCGTCGTTCAATTAGTTCATTATGTATGTTGCATAAGATTTTTCACAACTCTGACCATCCTTTAAATTCAGATCTCCCTGGACAATTCTATCCTGTTCGTAATACTAGGCAGGCAGTTAATTCTAATAGCCAGGCCTTCTCCATCACGAGGCTCAATACTACGCAGTACTCTAGAAGTTTTATTCCAGCTGTGACCAAGTTGTGGAATGATCTTCCTAATCGGGTGGTTGAATCAGTAGAACTTCAAAAGTTCAAAGTTGGAGCAAATGCTTTTTTGTTGACCAGGCGGACATAGTCTTTTTATAGTTTATTTGACATATTTGTATTTGATGTTTTTGATAGTTTATTATATGACATGTCTGTTTTGATGTTGTTTCTTATTTTAGAATGATTTATTGTTAATTTGTTCTCTTCATTTATTTATTTCCTTATTTCCTTTCCTCACTGGGCTATTTTTCCCTGTTGGAGCCCCTGGGCTTATAGCATCTTGCTTTTCCAACTAGGGTTGTAGCTTGGATAGTAATAATAATAATAATTTGTTATAATTTTTTATAGTTTATGTAAGAAAGATCTTTTTTATGTTGTTACTGTTCTTAAAATATTTTATTTTGATTGTTCATTACTTCTCTTATAGTTTATTTACTTCCTTATTTCCTTTCCTCACTAGGCTATTTTTCCCTGTTGGAGCCCTTAATTTTCTAACTAGGGTTGAATCTGGGCAAGTAATAATAATAATAATAATAATAATAATAATAATATGGCAATGAAGATTTTCAATTATATGAAAAGTTCCAAACGGCTGAGGTATCAGACTTGTATGAATAGATTAAAAGTCACGATAATTAACCCAAAAAAGCGTATGAGGATTCATAAAAATTGTAATTTCATACAATTAAGAGAAAATTCTTCAATGGAAAAAGTTAGAAACACTAACATCGAAAGAAAACACGGGGGGGGGGGAAAGAAAGGGGGGGGGGAAGAAAGGGGGGGGGGCGGTAATATAAGGAATAGGAAATTTTCCATTGGAAGAAAAGTTTCAGGTGAATGTAAATGTGATGCTTTAAAGCTTTAAGCTCCAATAAGAATACAAGCAAAATAGAAGAAAAAATAAATAAAAAAAAGCTTCAAATAAGGCTATCCACGTATTTTTTTGTGGGTTAGTATTATAATGATTTTATGTGGGAATGAAATAAATGAGTAGGAATCAGTATTCCAAAGAGGAATCAGTATTCCAAAGAGGAATCAGCATTTCAAAGATAAATCAGTATTCCAAAGAGGAATCGGTATTCTAAAAATGAATCAGTATTTCGAAGATGAACCAGTATTCCACCATAAAGAAATCAGTATTCCAAAGATGAATCAGTATTCCAAAGATGAATCAGTGTTCCAAAATGAAATCAGTATTCCAAAGAGAAATCAGTATTCCATGGATGAATCAGTATTCCAAAATGAAATGAGTATTCCAAAGAGGAATCAGTATTCCATGCATGAATCAGTATTCCAAAATGAAATCAGTATTCCAAAGAGGAATCAGTATTCCAAAGAGAAATCAGTGATCCAAAGAGAAATCAGTATTCCAAAGAGGAATCAGTATTCTGAAAATGAATCAGTATTTCGCAGATGAATCAGTATTCCATGGATGAATCAGTATTCCAAATTGAAATCAGTATTCCAAAATGAAATCAGTATTCCAAAGAAGGATCAGTATTCCAAAGAAGAATCAGTATTCTAAAAATGAATCAGTATTTCGAAGGCGGATCAGTATTCCAAAATGAAATCAGTATTCCAAAGAGGAATTAGTATACCTAAGAAGAATCAGTATTCCAAAGACAAGAGTAAAGATTAGGAGGTAAAAGACAGCAGCTTGTGTTACGGTCTGCATCTTGGTAACTTAGAAAATTAGTTAATTATGGGAAAAATATACAGGTGCATATTCCTGTTTACGTATAGGGAGGCCACTGCACCACTGTATGGTATTATATAGAAAACTACAGTACAAGTGTTGTAGCATGAAATTAAGAGGTTGGAGTAACATACAAATTGGCTTAATTAGTAGCAATTTAATCTTTTACACCTCTATTTTAATCTTGATGAGTGTATATATACAGTATATATATATATATATATATATGTATATATATATATATATATATATATATGTATATATATATATATATATATATAGCTCTTTTTGGTATAGCCTGCCTACTTTGCTTTTGACAGGTTTTATTCTAACCTATGGACAGTTTAGGTAAATCCAGATTTTTTTTTTTAGAAACTTTTCGTAACTAAAGAAAAGTCATAAAACAAAAATAAAAGTAATCTAAATTATTTATGGAACCTTTATATACTTATATATTTGTATTCATGTATAATTCATAAATACAGTTGTAAAATTGAACAATATTGCTGAAATGTAGCGGCAAATTACAAAAAGGTGAAGATAACTTTAAATATCTATGAAACCTTTATATGCTTATATATTTGTATTCATATACAATTCATAAATACAATCGCAAAATTGAACAATATTGCCGAAATGTAGCGGCAAATTACAAAAAAGTGAAGAAGAAAGTGAAGAAATAATTGTCCTATTTATATTCATGTAAAATTCATAAGTACAATTGTAAAATTGAACAATATTGCTGATATGTAGCAGCAAGATACAAAAATGTGAAGAGTAGCAATAATTGTCCTATTTATATTCATGTAAAATTCATAAAAACAACTGTAAAATTGAACAATATTGCTGAAATGTAGCGGCAAATTACAAAAAAGTGAAGGAGAAGAAAGTAGAAATAATTGTCCTTTCCTCTTTGCAGATCATCCTCTTCGTCATCGTCTTCTTCTTCTCGGTTTGCGGAAACCTGGTCGTCATGATCGTCGTGTACCAAAACTCCTTCTTGAGATCAACCGTCAATTACTATCTGGTCAACCTGGCCGTGTCCGACCTTCTCATCACCGTCTTGTGTTGGCCAACAATCACCAGCCAAATCACGATGCCTGTCTACATTTTAGGGAGACCTTTGTGTAAAATCAATGTCCTCACGCAGAGTAAGCAACAATTTTTAGAGATTTTTTCTATTTTTCTTTTAATTCATGCTGAATATATTCCCGTTTAAAGTTAAGTTTTCTTCCAGCTGTGACCAAGTTGTGGAATGATCTTCCTAATCAGGTAGTTGAATCTATGTAACTTATATCCTCACGCAGAGTAAGCAACAATATTTGGAGATTTTTTTCTATTTTTCTTTTAATTCATGCTGAATATATTCCCGTTTAATGCTAAGTTTTATTCCAGCTGTGACCAAGTTGTGGAATGATCTTCCTAATCAGGTAGTTGAATCTGTGTAACTTATATCCTCACGCAGAGTAAGCAACAATTTTTGGATTATTTTTTAAATTTTTCTTTGAATTCATGCTGAATATATTCCCGTTTAAAGCTAAGTTTTATTCCAACTGTGATCAGGTTGTGGAATGATCTTCCTAATCAGGTAGTTGAATCTGTGGAACTTCCAAATTCAAATATGCAGCAAATGTTTTTATGTTGAACAAGCTGTCATTAGTCGCTTTTTATGGTTTATATATGAAAGATCTGTTTTAATCTTGTTGCTGTTCTTAAAATATTATATTCTGATTAGTCATTACTTCTCATATAGTTTAATTATTTTCTTATTTCCTTTCCTTACTGAGGTATTTTTCTCTGTTGGAGCTCTTGGGCTTATAGCATCCTGCTTTTCCAACTAGGGTTGTAGCTTAGCTTATAATAATAATAATAATAATAATAATAATAATAATAATAATAATAATAATAAGAAGAAGAAGAAGAAGAAGAAGAAGGATGATAATAATAATGATAATAATAATGTATTTTTCCTTGTTGAAGCTCTTAAGCTTATAGCATCCTGCTTTTCCAACTAGGGTTGTAGCTTAGCTTTTAATAATAATAATAATAATAATAATAATAATAAGAAGGATGATAATAATAATGATAATAATAATGCTAATAATAATTGTAGTATTAGTAGAAGTAATAATAATAATAATAATAATAATAATAATAATAATAATAATAATAAGGCCAATAGGTTATGATAACCTGATGTCCATACAGGCTCGAAGAAATCCAGAAAATGTCTGGACTGGCCACCAAGAAAGAGTTAGGACAGTACGTCTGGAGTTTTTTTTTTTTTTTAATCCTAAGCAAATTCATAAAGCAGATTCTTTTAACTAGTTTTCCATACCTTATCTGCCGAGATTAGCCAATAACATTTCTATAATTTACAGCAACTTGCGTCTCCGCTTCGGTGATGACCCTGTCTGCTGTGGCCTGTGATAGGGTCTATGCTGTGATGTTACCCTTGA
>NC_090746.1:88506169-88521169 GCF_036898095.1 Palaemon carinicauda
ATATAGAGTTCGCTCCGTCACTTGATCTCAGACCCATTGGGAAATTCCTTCAGTGATAGATATTTCTACCAAGCAAAGGATTCGAACCTGTGCGTGGTGGATAGCCGGTCATTTCGATAAAATCTATTAACCATAGCAAATATACTCTTGTAAAATATCAATATCAGTTTACAAAAAAAGAAAAATACACCCAATTGAAAGAACTAAACTTTATATTATCCAAACTGATGGCATTCTTTGTGATAAATTCTTTGTTTTTATTAATATTAAAGCTAAATACATTTATATGAATCCAGTGTTATATGAAGTTCAGGTCCTATAGTTTTATAAATACACCTAATTGAAAGAACTAAATTATACATTAGCCAAACTGTTGGCATTCTTAGCGGTAAATATTATTTTTTACTGATATTATAGCTAAAATACATTTACATGAATCCAGTGTTATATGAAGTTCAGGTTCTATAGTTTTATAAATACACCTAATTGAAAGAACTAAACTATACGTTAGCCAAACTGTGGGCATTCTTTGCGGTAAATATTATGTTTTACTGATATTATAGCTAAAATACATTTACATGAATCCAGTGTTATATGAAGTTCAGGTCTTATAGTTTTATAAACCAAATGGAGACTGCTCTGGAAGGTGTTAACTATCCTCTCCTAAGCAATTATTTCTGGATGCGGTTGTTAGCCATATGCTCTTGCCCACTTATGGTTGCCACAATGCCGAGTCAACTAACTTCTAGGAAACAGACCGTATGGATGAATGGATGGATGGATTAGAAAATTTAGGCCTCAAGCCAAGCCCTGGGATATCAAAGGCCATTTGGCGCTATATAATACCAATTAATCAACCATACACGTACACTTACACCATTTGGTATCATTCTAACCCATAAAACCAATCACATCACTTTCGTACAATAGCATCTAAATGTGAAATAAAGGTTAAAGGTGACTGGTTTCAGTTCCGGTTCCATCAGAATAGATGCTCACCAGAACGTCAGCCGGGCAAGCCCAACCCCCCACTGTGGTGCCCTACCACAGCAGTAGCCTCCCCAGTAAACACGTTCCGGGGCGGGGATCGATCTCTTGCCATGCGAAATGCTAGGCAAACACGTTACCACTGTACTAGCCAAATAATAAGGGATTAAAAATATTGAATATATAAATCAATAAAACCAATTAAAGCTTGTGATATAACCAAACACTGTATTATTTTATCCAAGTTCTTTATGTACTGTATGCATGTATGTATGCGCAAGCACTCATTCCCATATATGTGTTTGTTACTGATTCCGTTCCTTGTCTCTTTCAGTGGGACGACTTTGTAGAAGAAAGCTGTTCCGACATACTTTTTCGGTGCAACATGAACGCGAGTGTCGTTTTCAGATACTATCGTATTTTGGTAAGTGTTTTCATTCCATTTGTTCCGGTGAGGTCAAAGAAGGGACGAATAAGCAAAGGCCATTGAAAAAGGAGGGATTGGGTTAGGGCCCTTCTATACTAGCGACTTTGTCGCTGCCCAGTTTACGCGTCCGAGATTAATCAATGTTAATTGCATTGAAAGCCAATTTGCTGTCTATACTAGCGACTCTGTCGTTTGGCTGTCCGCGACATGAGGGCGACAGGCATGTGCAACGCGTCGGGTTGCGATAATGTCGCCGCGTTTCACACGCTTGCCTGTCTATACTAGGCGACGTTGTCGCGGTGTGGCTTTGATGCTGTTGTTGTTGCTTCTGCTGCTGCTGCTAGAAATGTTGATAGCTGCTACTGCTGTACTAGTTTCGTCGCCTGGTATAGACGGCCTAGCGGTTCTGCGGCGCCTAAATCGCAGCAGTTTCGTCGCCCAGTATAGATGCAAAAATTAAAAGCCGTTCGAAGGCAGGTAAGCCGCGGCGATTATGTCGCTAGTATAGAACGAGCCTTATGAGGAATGAAAATGGAGGGAAAAAATTAAAGAATTACATGTAGAAGTGTATTTTATATTTCTCATTTTTTTTCTTCACTTCTTGATTTTTCTCACCAATCAAGAACAATTACAAACAAAGAAGATTTTTTTCGTTTCTTTAGCTTTGTGTATATTGACCATTCCCACAATATAAAAAGAAAAACAACCATAAATAAAATATCTAAATGTTGTTCTTGTTTAACACACATATACTGCGTAAATGTGTGTGTATATATATATATATATATATATATGTATATATATATATATATATATATATATATATATATATATATATATATATATATATGTATATATATATATGTGTGTGTATATATATTTATAGATAGATAAATAGATAGATATACTACCAGCCGTTACTAGTTCACTGCAGAACAATGGCCGCAGACATATCCTTTCATTCGAGTCTGTTTATGATCTTTCTGTGCCAGTTTATACTGGCAAATTTTCTTATTTTGTCAATCCATCGACTTCTCTTCCTTCCCCTGCTTCTTTTGCAGGGGATCCATTCTGTTATTCTTATTATCAATCTATTAGCTGTCATTCTTATTATATGTCCTGCCCATGTCATTTCTTTTTCTTACATATTGCAACAAACACCCTGTTATATAATTTATGAGAAAACAGATCCTTTGCATAAGTAAGGGCAAAACAAATTATTTGTACAAGTTCTGACAAAACACAGTCTTTTTTTTATATAAGTTCTGAGTAAACGCAGCTTTTTAATAAGTTTCGTCTGAACACAGCTGTCGTATAAGTTCCGACAAACCACAAATGTTGCAAACTAAATGTAGTTGCTTTATAAGTTATGAAAAAACACATCTGTTTATTAAGATCCGGAAAATCATAGCTACAGGATAATTCCTGGCAAAGCACATCTGTTATGTAAGTTCAGGCAAACTACAAAGCAGGTCTCATAAGGCTCTGGTAATATACCTTCTTCATGGGACTCCTGTAAAATACATTTTTTCCTTAATTTCTAAGTCAAACCTAGCTTCAAGTTCTAATAAACGTAACAATCTTTTCCCATATCGGAAAATGTTGCTGATGTTTTAATTGTTCGAGAATCCAGCTCGTTTTAATTCCCTGTGAATAGAGATGTAGGTTTTGCCTTTGCTTACACAGTTCGTTCTCTTTCATCACATACTGTGGGCTATTGAAAAACGTTAAGATACTTCAAGATACATTAAGAAAAGCTTTATCTGAAGGTCAGTGGGATGAAGACCAACGTGTGCTGGTCGGAATATAGCGACTTATTTGATTTCTTTGCTTTGTTTCATGGACCTTTTAAGAAAACATATCAAACTGTTAAAATATAGAATATAGTAAGATGAAATATATATCGACAAAAATGTGAACATTAGCCCATTCAACTATAGTCCATTTCTTTTAGCGATGCATATTTGCACCGACTCGCGGCGGGGCCCCTTTAGCTCGGAAAAGTTTCCGGATCGGTGATTGGTTGGACAAAATAATTCTAACCAATCAGCGATCAGGAAACTTTTCCGAGCTAAAAGGGCCCCGCCGCGAGTCAGTGCAAATATGCATCGCTAAAAGAAATGGACTATAGGCCCTAATCATGAATATTTTCCCTCTCCAGCTAGCAGTGATGCTATTCTTCATTCCGGCCATCGTCATGGTAGCAGCCTACGTCCTCATCCTGCTGAGGCTGTGGTGCGTCAAAAGGCCTGCAGTGCCTGCTCCTTCCAACTCCACTGCTCCTCCCAATCCTCATATAAGGGCCAAACGCAAGGTTGGTGAACGCCGATAATTCAGACTGAATGTAGATCGTCCTGTTGAAATAAAGAATTAACTCGAAAAAAAAAAAATGAAATCGCTCTTGCCTGAGGGTACACTCGGGCACGCTATTCTGTCTTATTTATTTTCCTCTTCGTTTTTTAAAGTTTTTATAGTTTATATATGTGAAATATAATTTAGTATTGTTATTGTTCTTAAAATATTTTATTTTGATTTCAACTATTGTATACGACGTAGGTTATGTAAAATCTACTCATAAAGTTTACTGAACAATAGCAAAACATTAACAGCAGAATTAAAATAATAGCCAGCAAAAAGAAAATAAAACTATATTTAAGATTTAACATAAATATTTATTGTTTCTCTCCTATCTTATTTATTTCCTTGTTTCCTTTCCTCACTGAGGTATTTTTCCCTGGTGGAGCCCTTCGGGTTATAGTATCCTGCTTTTTCAACTATGGTTAAAGCTTAGCTTGTAATAATAATAATAATAATAATAGTAATAATAATAATAATAATAATAATAAATAAATAGATAGATAAATAAATAAATAAAGAGACTAATTATAACCTCAACCAAAAATGCACTTGTACCCAATCTAAATATCCGAACCTCCATTAATTTAACTACATGTTTAAGAACATCATTCAACATTTTGGTGAGGAAAGGAATATAAAGGGTGAAATGCCTTAGGAAAGTCAAATTATTATTATTATTATTATTATTATTATTATTATTATTATTATTATTATTATTATTATTATTGATTGCTAAGCTACAGCCCTAGAGGGAAAAGCCGGATGCTATAAGCCCAAGGGCTCCAACAGGGAAAATAGCTGAGTGAGGAAAGGAAATATACTATACGAGAAGTTTAAGAATAATACCAACATTAAAATAAATCTATTATATATAAACTATAAAAACTTCAAAATAACAAGAGGAAGAGAAATAAGATAGAATAGTGTGCTCGAGTGTACCCTCGAGCAAGAGAACATCATATACTCCATGTGAAAACATGTACACCTAACTTAGGATTCTCCACATTTATTCATTCTTGTATAATGTGTACATATATGCATGTAGGAATATGTATATAGAATCACAATATGCATTAATTTCATTATTTGTTTGTTTGCTTCCAGATCGTGATCCTGACAGCACTGGTCCTACTAGCCTTCCTCTTGTGTTGGTGTCCTTTGCACATTCTGCACTTTTACGACATCGTCTCTCAGCAGCCCGTAGGTTGACCTGGATTCCGTCTCTTCTTCTTCTTCTTCTTCTCCTTCTTCTTGTTTTGAGAAGGAAGAACAGATTTTTATGGTTCTATTTTGATTCTTCTTCTTCGTCTTCTTGTTTTGAGAAGAAGGAAGAACAGATTTTTATGGTTCTATTTTGATTCTTCTTCTTCTTCTTCTTGTTTTGAGAAGAAGGAAGGACAGATTTTTATGGTTCTATTTTGATTCTTCTTCTTCTTCTTTTCCTTCGTCTTCTTCTTCTTCTTCAGACAACCTGGTTTCGATAAGAAGAAAGAACAGATTTTTATCGTTCTATTTTAATTCGAATCAAAGTAGCTATGGGTTATTTAACACCACTTCATTTGTTTCCGTTTAAGAAGACACTTCAGGGATTGAAACCTAATACTCACAATAGAAAAACGAGAGAGAGAGAGAGAGAGAGAGAGAGAGAGAGAGAGAGAGAGAGAGAGAGAGAGAGAGAGAATTAAATAAGGTAACATGGAATTTATTCAACCTCGTCTGCACTTCATTTCAGATTTACTTCCATATGTTTAGATGAAGCTAGTCAAGGATTTTGCTCTAAGATGCACAAACGAAAATACAAACAAACAACACACTCATATATTGCATATATATATATATATATATATATATATATATATATATATATATATATATATATATATATATATATCATCATCATCATCACCATCATCAGCGTTACTAATCCATTGCTAAACAATGGTCTCTGACATGTCCATCCATTTGCGTCTGTTAATGGTCTCTCTATGCCAGTCCACATTCGCAAACTTTCTTAATTCGTTAATTCATCATCTTCTCTTCCCTCCCCTGCTTCTTTTACAATCTCTAGATACCCAGTCTGTTATTCCTAATGTCCATCTATTGTGTGTCATTCTCATTATATGTCCTGCTCATGTCCATTTCTTTTTCTTACATGTTCTTAGAAAACCCTCGACTCAAATTTGCTCTTGTATCCATATTGCTCTTTTTCTGCCTCTTTGTGTTATTCCCATCATTATTCTGTCCATAGCTCTTTGAATTGTAACTAGTTTATGTTTTAAGCCTTTAGTACGGGTCCAATTTTCTGACCATAATACCCACGAAGAAGGTTTGCAAAGCAGATTCTTGTAGTCTACCACTTGCCAGAACAAAGGAGCAATGAGATAATGTTCAATTGTAAGCGAAGCGAGCCATAGTGGAACATGGATGCTGTGCTGGGAATGTCAGTAAATACTGTACTATCGGAACTGTGCCTCTATTGTGATTACTTGCAGTGATAAGTATTATCAGTACTGCATTGGTATCCAGTACTCTGTTACCACTTTTTGGTAGTTTTGGTAGACACAATGGTGACTTTCTTGTATATTGAGGAAGCTTTATTGCTAAAATTCTTTAGTATATAGTCACTGCTAGATAACTTGCTGACGATTGTCAGGGATAAAGTATAAACAAATGAACATCATGTATTAACCTATGAAAGAATCCTATCCTCTTATTGGACATAAAATATTATTATTATTATTATTATTATTACTATCCAAGCTACAACCCTAATTGGAAAAGCAAGATGCTATAAGCCCAGGGGCTCCAATAGGGAAAAATAGGCCAGTGAGGAAAGGAAATAAGGAAATAAATAACTGAAGAGAACAAATTAACAATAAATCATTCTAAAAAAAGTAATGTCAAAAGAGATATGTCATATATAAACTATTAACAACGTCAAAAACAAATATGTCATATACAAACTATAAAAAGACTCATGTCCGCCTGGTCAACAAAAACGCATTTACTCCAACTTTGAACTTTTGAAGTTCTACTGATTCAACACCCGATTAGGAAGATCATTCCACAACTTGGTAACAGCTGGAATAAAACTTCTAGAGTACTGCGTAGTATTGAGTCTTATGATGAAGAAGGCCTGGCTATTAGAATTAACTGCCTGCCTAGTATTACGAACAGGATAGAATTGTCCAGGGAGATCTGAATGTAAAGGATGGTCAGAGTTATGAAAAATCTTATGCAACATGCATAATGAACTAATTGAACGACGGTGCCAGAGATTAATATCTAGATCAGGAATAAGAAATTTAATAGACCGTAAGTTTCTGTCCAACAAATCAAGATGAGAATCAGCAGCCGAAGACCAGACAGGAGAACAATACTCAAAACAAGGTAGAATAAAAGAATTAAAACACTTCTTCAGAATAGATTGATCACCGAAAATCTTAAAAGACTTTCTCAATAAGCAAATTTTTTGTGCAATTGAAGAAGACACAGACCTTATATGTTTCTCAAAAGTAAATTTGCTGTCGAGAATCACACCTAAAATTTTGAAAGAGTCATACAAATTTAAAGAAACATTATCAATACTGAGATCCGGATGTTGAGGAGCCACCGTCCTTGACCTACTTACAATCATACTTTGAGTTTTGTTACTATTCAACTTCATACCCCATAATTTGCACCATGCACTTATTTGAGCTAAATCTCTATTAAGGGATTCACCAAACCCAGATCTACATTCAGGGGATGGAATTGATGAAAAGAGAATAGCATCATCTGCATATGCAACAAGCTTATTTTCTAGGCCAAACCACATGTCATGTGTATATAGTATGAAAAGTAATGGGCCAAGAACACTACCCTGTGGAACACCGGATATCACATTCCTATACTCACTATGGTGCCCATCAATAACAACTCTTTGAGATCTACTACTTAAAAAATCAATAATAATGCTAAGAAACGACCCACCCACTCCCAACTGTTTCAGTTTGAAAACAAGGGCCTCATGATTAACACGGTCAAAGGCAGCACTAAAATCAAGGCCAATCATACGAACTTCCCAACCACAATCAAGGGATTTCTGTACTGCATTGGAGATTGTAAGAAGGGCATCACGTGCTCCAAGGCCTTTACGAAAACCAAATTGCAAACTAGGGAATAGATGATTACCTTCAGCAAACCTATTAAGACGTTTTGCCAGAAGACGTTCAAAAACTTTAGATAATATGGGAGTTATGGAAATTGGGCGGTAATCAGTGGGACTTGAGCTACCACAAACACATTTACATAGAGGAGTAACATTACCAATTCTCCAACAAGTGCTAAAAGCTCCTCTTCTTGCTAACTTGCGCAAAATAACAGATAACTTTGGAGCTAAGAAATCTGCTGTCTTTATAAAAAACAAAGGAAAAATACCATTTGGGTCTACACCTCCATAAGCATCAAGGTCCATCAACAGAGCTTTAATCTCACGAGATCGAAAAGCTAAACTAGTTAGTTTAGCCTCAGGAAAACAGGAATGAGGAAGTTCAAGTTTTTCATTACTCTGTTTACTGTCAAAAACATCAGCCAAAAGGGTTGCCTTTTCCTTTGGACAGTGAGTGACTGAGCCATCTGGTTTAAGTAAAGGAGGAACTGTTGCATCTACACCAAAGAGTGCAGATTTAAGGGTAGACCACCATTTATGTTCCTGAGTTGTACCAGAGAGGGTTTCTTTTATGACTAAATTGTACTCCTTTTCAGTTGAGGCATAAATTCTCTGAGCAAAAGCTCGAAGCTGAGTATAGTTGTTCCAGGTCAAATCTGATCTGTTACCCTTCTAAAGGTGATAGGCCTCCTGCTTCTCCAAATAAGCACGTCTACAATCATCATTGAATCACGGTTTGTCCTTCATTCGGTACCTTAGCACACGAGAAGGGATACGCCTATCAATTATGTTGACTAGATTCTCATTCAAAGGTACAACAGGATCTACACTATTATATAATTGTGACCAATTCAAGCACAAAAGATCATGAAAAATCCCATTACAGTCTGCTTGGGATTTCATATAAATTTTACAGGAATATGATATATCAGGGACAGGCTGCTCAGTCTTCACTAATAATGAAATCAAGGCATGATCAGAAGTCCCGACTGGAGAACCAACCTTACTAGTTATAACGCTAGGGGAGTCAGTGTATACGAGGTACAAGAAATTACCAGACCTGTGAGTAGCTTCATTTATGATTTGCTCACAGCCTGATTCAGAGGCAAAGTCTAAAGCTCTTAAGCCATAGCGATCGGTAGGAGAGATAGAACTTAACCACTCCCTATGGTGAGCATTAAAATCACCAACAAAGACAAAAGAAGCCTTTCTATCATCTTCTTGTATCTTAGCCATAATGGTAAGAAGACAATCGAAGATAGAATCATCCATGTCTGGATTCCGGTAGATCGAACACAAATAAAAGTTGTTATGCCTGCCACAAACTTTTATTACCTGAATCTCATGACATCCACATTGATAGCAGGACTTATGAGAAGCAGGGTACTCGGTCCTAATATACACCGCCATTCCCCTGGCCCTAGGAATGGCATTGCGTTTCAGCATTATTGGCTTCTTAAAACCAGTTATAAGGAGCTCAGATGAGTGCCTCATATTAGAAACCAAAGTTTCTGAGCACAAAAGAATATCATACTGTCTGGACGCAACTGTAAGGTCTTGGATATTTGCATGAACACCACGAATATTGCAATACAGAAGACGACATTGACGAAATCTAGGACGTACTGGTCCCAGATTTCGCTCAATGTCTCCAGACAGCATAAGAATTAATAGAAATAAAAAGGACACATCATACTTAAAAACTAGATTAACAAGAATTATAACAAAAACAATATGTACAGAATAATAAAAAAAGTGATTGATGATACCCATAGACTATAGTAAAAAGTGGGAAAAACTGGTCAACATGGAGGAGCCGATACACCACGCAAGGCTAAATGCCCTCCAGGATAGCCACTTCAACTGAAGGGAGGACAGTAAGGATGGTTTGGAGAAGAAAAAATCAGAAAAAGGAAAAGATAACCTCTTGATAAACCACCAGGCATCCATGGCCCTTCTATTAAGCCTGCCCAACACACCATTTCAAAAAACAAGAGGAAGAAAAAAAAAATAAGATAGAATAGTGTGCCCGAGTGTACCCTCAAGCAAGAGACCTCTAACCCAAGACAGTGGAAGACCATGGTACAGAGGCTATGGCACTACCCAAGACTAGAGAACAATGGTTTAATTTTGGAGTGTCCTTCTAGAAGAGCTGCTTACCATAGCTAAAGAGTCTCATCTACCCTTACCAAGAGGAAAGTACACTGAACAAATTGCAGTACAGTAATTAACCCCTTGGGTGAAGAAGTGTTAAGTATCTCATTGTTGTCAGATTTATGAGGAAAGACGAGAATATGTAAAGAATAGGCCAGACTATTCTGTGTAAGTGTAGGCAAAGAAAAAATAAGCCGTGACTAGAGAGAGGGATCCAATGCATTACTGTCTGGCCAGTCAAAGGATCCAATACCTCTCTAATGGTAGTATCTCAACGGGCGGCTGGTGCCCTGGCCAACCTATTACCAATATTAGAATTGTACTCCTCTTGAGGTAGTTTTTACTAAGTCTAATATTGACGTATATATGAAATAGTACTTATAATCACTTACATAATTAAACTCATACACGTAGGGATGCAATGATGTTGCACGTGATACATGTAGCGCTATGGTGTTAAATAAGCTTTACATATAACTAGCAATTCCTTACAAGTCACATTCCTAACAATAGATCATTAAAGGGACATACAGTAATATAAATAATAGGTAATTATGATACTTAAATTTCACGCCACTTACATTGACCATATATTTCTCCAACTGGTTATCTTCTATTTATTATGCATTTCTGACCATTATTATTACTGCAAATCACTTTTACATATTATAGTAAGGTGCATAATATATTTCTTAAAATTCTCGACTAGATTTCCCTTATTTCCTGTCCCCGCGGGGCTATTTTACCTGTTGGAGCTTTTGGGTTTGTAGCATGCTGCTCTTCCAACTAGGGTTATAGCTTAGCAAGTAACAACAACAACAACAACAACAACAATAATAATAATAATAATAATAATAATAATAATAATAATAATAATAATAATAATAATAAGCACCAAGTTCTTCGTCTAGTCATATTTTAAAACTTATCCATCAACTCATGATACACCCCCTTCGATCCGTTTCTTTATTTGAACATATGCAATGCTCCCGGTATAAAACCCTCATCACTTCCTTCAGGAAGGATTATTATTGCAATATAAACCTGGAACCTCTCCCTCACTTCGTTTTTGCTCAAACTGATCCATCTTCATTAGTACAGCACTTCTCGACAGCAACTTGGTCGCGTAATCAATCAATCATTTGCGTCACCAGTGGACGTGTCAAAGACGAATTCTGTGGAGCAGGGCGAAATTTGCCAAATTTATGATTAGCATTTGAACAGTGAAATAAGGAAGGGAGATATAACTTATTCTCAATTTTTGTTCTCTCATCTTCTACCTGTTACTGATAGAGGAAATATTTATATTACTGATAGGTTTTAAATATATTTGTATATATATATATATATATATATATATATACATATATATATATATATATATATATATATATATATATGTATATACATATATATATATATATATATATGTATATGTATATATATGTATATATATATATATTTACATATATATATATACATATATATATCTTTTTCATTTCTATCTCAATTTATTACTCTCTTCAACCCATAGAAATTATTTTATAATATGAAACGTAATATATCAATACATTCTCTCAATTATCAGTTACCCAAAATTAAACTATAACTGTTTGCATTTATTTCTTTCAACTTTTACCAGTTACCAGCGTGGTTTGCCAGCGTGGAATTCTGGGCCTATTTCTTGGGATACTGTAACTCGGCACTTAACCCACTTCTATATGGAGGCTTCAGTGACAACTTCAGACTCGGCTTCAAAAATTTGTTTCGTAAGAAGCGATCCACTTCAGGCAAGTCATTTTTTTTTTATTTTATTCATTTTTTCTTTATAAACAGACGATTGTCGCTGTATGTAGTCCAGTTTAAGATGCTTTACATATAGCTCTTCCAATTCAGCCTGAGATTTTAGATCAAAATTTATTATAAAATTTTTTGACGGGCTGCTAACACAAGAGCCCGTGTCCAGCAAAAGGCTGGGCAATCTATCAAGCAAGCAAGCAAGCAAGCAAGCAAGCAAGTTTCTTAAATTTTTGATGTTGAAAAATAATTCAACTTTACTGAATACTTAAATTTTACTGAGAAGTAAAATGATATGGCTAACATGCAGTAGAGATAAGGAATGTGTAGAAAACACAATAAATTAACTAGATCTTGCTGATAAGGAATTTTAGTATTGCTTAATGTAGTTTTGAGGCTACAGCATTATTGAAAGAAGGTATCTTTTATGAGAAAGCGGTTAGGGCATATATGATTTATTTGCTATCTAGTTTTCTTAAGGGTAACATATACACACATGCAGGTACACACACATACACATGCACACATATATCTACGTATATATATATATATATATATATATATATATATATATATATATATATATATATATATATATTCAAACATAATTTATAAATAAAATTATATGTATTTCCTCTATCTGTAAGCTAAAAGTTTACCTTGTTTTAAACAGAACTTTTATGGTTTTATCAGATATATAAGTCACTGTGTATACAAGTTTGCCGGACCAGGGTTCGACTCCCAGCCGGTCACCAGCTCTTGTCTTTGTGTGATTTTGCCTGGGGCTCTGATCCCGAGGTCGTTAAGAGAATCCAGACATTAATGTATCAAATATATATGGCTTATTTGAATATGAAAAACACGTCTAAATGTGCAAAATTTGTCATATATATATGCTTATATACTGTATATATATGCATATATGTGTGTATTTATGTATATGTACTATATATATGTGTATATATATATATATATATATATATATATATATGTATATATATACAGTATATTTTATATATATATATATATATATATATATATATATATATATATATATATATATTTAGTATACATACATATATAAAGATATATTTATATGGATATTCAATTATAAATATAGTTACACATATATATGTATATATATATATATAGTATATACTGTATATATGTATATATGTATATATATATATATGTGTGTGTGTGTGTGTGTGTGTGTGTGCGCGCGCGCGCGCTCGCTCGTGCGCAGTTATCTATTCTTCCTCATTCTCCCGAATATCTAATTCTTCAACCTTTATTTAACAGATCATTTTCAACTACCCAGCACCGCAGTGGCCACATCATTATCTCTTATCAGAGGAAGTTCTCTCAAGTTCTCCTTCAACCGGAAATCTATAAAGATCCCTGTATTTTCCAACCCACTATCGTCCGTCTCCAAACAGTCTAAAGGGAGCATCAACAGCCTCTCTCATTGCAAGGCGTCACATTCGCGAAGGTCGTCGGTCGCCACCTCTAATCAGCAGCTTTCCAGGCAGTGTTCCATTTCCAGCAATGGAACTGCGTTACCAGACCGACCATTAAACGGCATCCAGGATGGAGTGTCGACCAACTTCCCTTACGACGAAGCCCTGAGAAATCCCGAGCTGGCCGATCATCCTTCGCTGAAGGAGTGCCAGTCGAGGGATGAAAGGAAGGCTCTCCTGTGCGACAGCCAACTCGATAAGAGAGACCATGGCATTGGCTTCTCTAAGAGTTCTCGCAGCAGTTTTTCCAATCAGAGATACAGACGGGATACATTCTCGAGCATTCAGGAAGAATCAAGTACCGCCTGTGCTAAAAACTCCATTGCCTGAGAGAATATTGGAACAATATACCTTAAGGTATCAAAGTCTTTCTAAATTATAGAAAACGTGAAATTGATCTCAGAATTAGTGCTACATATGAACTTTCAAGATGAGCCAATAAGTGGCTGTAGTGTTTATCAATATTAAACATAAATATATATATATATATATATATATATATATATATATATATATATATATATATATAATATATATATATATATATATATATATATATATATATATATATATATATATATATATATATATATATATATATATATATATATATATATATATATATATATATATATATATATATATATAAAGCCTACAGGACTCGATATGTGCAGTGATTAGTTTAGCGTGTTCAAGCAGCTCATGTTGAACTAAATTTACCATGAGTTCACGATGGGAGGTAATAATTCTATTAATAATTTTGAAACTACTCAGACTCTCCAGCTATCAATAGGTTTAGATTTAATGGCTATTAGTGCGTTTGGAAAACGGTGAGCGGCGGTGCCACATCTTCCTGTATTTACTCAAGGGACTTTAGATTGAAGATGCAAAATGTGACACCACCGCAATTCTTAATCCTTCGTAGTTAAAATGTAGCAAATATTCAGTTCCAGACGGAAAAAAAAGAATACCAATCCAATCTCTTTGCTTATGATTCCCAGCTATGATAAATGTTGAATGTGATATTTATTTGCATGTTATTAAAAATTTCCTGTATCAAATTCTAGCCAGTATATGTGTTTGTATATGTCTGAATGTATTGGAAGTAAAACCAAGCTATTTTTAAATAAGACTACCTGCTCGTCCTATATACAGCTTTTGCAATCCTTATTGTAATTGTTATTAGACCAAATGTAAAGATGAATAAAAAAGCTAAAATATCTAAGCTTGAAGATCATTACCAGATCACTTAATCGAAAAGTCATCGGGCCTTTGTCATAAGTAAACTCCTTGGAGTAGTCAAGTAGGTTGGCCAGGGCATCAGCCATCCGTTGGGATATCATTATTATTATTACTATTATTATTATTATTATTATTATTAATTGCTAAGCTATAACCCTAGTTGGAAAAGGAGAATGGTATAAGCCCAGGGGCTCCAACAGGGAAAGTAGCCCAGTGAGGAAAGGAAACAAGGAAAAATAAGATATTTCAAGAACAATAACATTAAAATAAATATCTCCGTTATAAACTATACAAACTTTAACAAAACAAGAGGAAGAGAAATAAGATAGAATAGTGTGCTCGAGTGTACCCTCTAGCAAGAGAAC
>NC_090746.1:88526169-88531169 GCF_036898095.1 Palaemon carinicauda
TTGAAAAGTGTTCACTAAATACTTAGACTACGTAATCACAGGAAAATGACGTGACAGACCTACGCAAACACATTGATGCACATGAGTATGTTTATGATACAATTGCATGTTGATACTGTTGGTCATAATATAAATGTTACTGGTTAAAAGTACAAGAACTTAAACTTTATTATGACCTCATCTTTTGGATCGTTTCCAAGACCCTGCAACAGGAAAGTTATCTGAAGTAGTAGTCGAGATCTTTTTATTTTTTTTTTTTTTCTTTTTTTTTTATTTTGTACATGCGAATATTTGAGGATTGATTGAAGGATACTAAGATGGGAAGATATGCATGTGAGGAAATGGTTATGAAAGTATAATAAAAGAAAGATGAAGCAGTTGTTACGAAGATGAGAAAGACGTAGTAAGCATTAGACTGTTATAGTAAAAGAAAAACAAAATATGTGAAAGTAAGGCCAGGTATTTCCAAAATGAACGAGAGTTCTTGCAATAATAAGAGCAAAATTTTCTCCATTGATGAATATCAGTGATACCACACATGTAAATGCGACAACAATTTATATTTTTTTCCCTTTATTTACCTGTCGCAATGACAAGAGAAACAACTACACACACACACACACACACACACACACACATATATATATATATATATATATATATATATATATCTCATGATCATCAGCTGTGGCTAGTCCACTGCAGAGTAGAAGCTTCAGACATGTCCTTCCACTCCCGTCGTTCAGGGTCTTTCTATACCGGTCTATACCAGTAAATTTTCATAGCTTGTTAATCCATCGTCCTCCCCTTCTTTCCCTGCTTTTTTGCAATTTCTAAGGAACCACTTGATTATTCTTAATGCCTAGCCACTATAGGCCATTTTTATTATGTGTGCTGCCCGTGTTCATTTCTTTTTCCTACATGTTAGAACATCTACTTTAGTGTTTTCTCGTATCTATGTTGCTCTTTATATGTTTCTTAGTGTTATTCCATCATTATTCTTTCCATAGCTCTCTGAGTTGTAACTAACTTATGTTCTAAGGCTTCAGTAAGGCTAAATGCACCGCCAGCAATTCGCGGTTGAAGGTAGAGTGGCCGGATTCTGCCTTGGACAGTTTTCTACTAAAGACGGCCAATGACCGTTGATCGCCTGCTCGAGTACTGCACCAATAGCAACGTCACTGGTAATGGTGGACAGAAGGAGAGGTGCATGTGGCCCGTGAAAATTGAAAGCAGCAGCTATTGATAAGGTATACTTTGTGCTGCAGAATACCGCGTCTTGAAGGGGACCCCATTCCAGTTCTTTTGACTTTCCCATGAGGGAGACGTAAAGGGGTAGCAAGAGTGGTGGCCATGCCGGGCAGTGACAATAGATTATCAAGATCTGGTCCAGACGCCTGAATCTGGTAAATACCATAGGCTCAGTCATCTTGATATGGTGATAAATACCGTGCTTGACGGGAACCATGGGCGTTTGGTGGAGTTCTGGTTGGAAGACTTCTGGGTACGTCGTGAGGAAATGGGCATAGGCATCGGTGGGTGGACTGATGTGGAGTGCAAGGTCTGAGGTATATATAAGTATGAGTCTGGGTTGACTACGTCAACCAGGAGGAGGAAATGGTAAAGGAAATCTCCACCGATTATTGGCAATGTACTGTCGGCTACGAGAAACTTCCAATGGTATTTTGCGCTTCCAAACGCTATTGTGAGTGTCTTGTATCTGTTGGTGGAGATCTCAGATCCGTTGGCAGCTACCAGGCAGAAAACACAGCAGGCTTAGAATGACACTGTCGTGTCTGGGAGAGGGACA
Organism: Palaemon carinicauda; assembly: GCF_036898095.1. Classification (NCBI taxonomy): domain Eukaryota; kingdom Metazoa; phylum Arthropoda; class Malacostraca; order Decapoda; family Palaemonidae; genus Palaemon; species Palaemon carinicauda. The sequence continues at coordinate 88,527,980 of NC_090746.1, forward strand.
TTGGTAGAAGAGAACGGCAAGCACCAGTGTCTACCAAAAATCCACACATCAGTACCTGCATCATGTAAAAAGAAAAGATTAGTGATAGGGGAGTCTACCGCCACAAGCGATGACCTACTTACAAGGTTTTTGGCCATTGACAACCATCTGTACATTTCTTCGCAGCAGCCCCGATTCTGGAGAGGTAGTAGCATTACTGCAGTTGATGAGTGTCAGTAAGTGGCTGTAGAAATTGTTAGTTGGGGCATGAGCGAGGGGCGGAATATGTAGGTGGTGGTTGGCTTTGTTGCCACTCCGGTATGCCAATAGGGGCGTGTCTTTGTCTTACCACGTTCAAGTCAGTGGTTAGTGTTGAGTACTTGTCCTCTTCCTCAGGAGTGGAAGTATTGATGGAGGTCTTGAAGGTGGTGAAGTGGCTGTCCGTAACGGTGTCGACTTTGGTAATCAGGTCCATCATGGGCATAGTATCTATATTGAGGATGGCAATGTATACAGGTTTTGGGTAGACATCGTACCCAAAGGGCACTTGCCGAGGAGAACTGCTCTGTGGCAGGTTGCAAGTGAGCGATACTGGTAATTTTCCTTAGGGTGATCAAAGTCTTTTGGTCCCCCAATAGTTGTTAAGTAAGCTGAAAAAGCTTAGCTATATGGGTGGTTGGCGATGGTGAGTACTACACCAGGAGATATGTTTTGATGGTGCCATACTATATTGGGGCATCCCCTTGGTTTCAAAGCAAATCGGAGATTTACAGGAAAGTGTCCTCAGGGACCACCACGAGGACATAGTCTGCTTTGCTGCCTAAGCGTGTCATGCCCTTGATGTGAAACTGAACTTTGGCGTGCTGAAACCAGGCAAATGCTTCTCTGCTGGCTAAGTGGGGCAATTTCCTTGATGCGGCATGGATAGAAGAGTCAGGATCGGTGGGCTGTATTGTCAGAGAGTGAGGTGCAAGGGTGAGTGGGTAGGCAGTGGGCAGCTGGTCACTCTGTAGATCACCAATATTGTAGGCTGTGGTTAGGTCTTCACAAAAAGGCGGGCTGAACATGACTAGTTTATTGCTGCGAAATAACAAGTTAATAGTTGGTTGGCCAGGGCACCAGCCACCCGTTGAGATACTACCACTAGAGAGTTATGGGGTCCTTTGGCTGTCCAGACAGTCCTACATTGGATCCTTCACTCTGGTTACGGTTCATTTTCCCCTTGCCTACATACACACTGAATAATATGGCGTATTCTTTACACTTTCCTCTTGGTAAGGGTAGAAGAGATTCTATAGCTATGGCAAGCAGTTCTTCTAGGAGAAGGACACTCTAAAATCCAACCATTGCTCTCTAGTCTTAGGTAGAACCTTAGCCTCTGTACCATGGTCTTCCACTGTCTTGGGTTAGAGTTCTCTTGCTTGGGCACCCTTTTCTATGTTATTTTTCTTCCTCTTGTTTTGTTAAAGTTTCTATAGTTTGTATAGGAGATTTTTATTTCAATGTTCTTAAAATATTTTATATTTCCTTTTCTTACTGAGCTATTTTCCCTGTTGGAGCCCCAGGGCTTATAGCATCCTGGTTTTCCAGGTAGGGTTGTAGCTTAGCAAATAATAATAATATACACAAATGCCCAAGGATAACAATGACATAAAAACTTTAATATCATGAAACGTGCAATGTCAAGCTTAAACAGGTTATTCTATCTTCAGAGAGAGAGAGAGAGAGAGAGATCGCTTTACAATGTATGAGTGTGTATGAAATACACGTGCATTACAGCTCTCACTTAAGATACAGGAATGGTCTTTACTATAAAAATGCCTGTTAAAAAGACCTACTTCAAAATGGGGTATAAGTTTGAATAAGACGATCGCAAACTACTGCGTCTTACAAATGTGGACATCTCAATAAGGATCCTTAAGAAGTCAGTTGTGCATTCAACCTATATGATAGAGGTTAATGGTCTATGGACAATGCCAGTAGTAGGTTGGCCAGGGCACCAGCCGCCCGTTGAGATACTACCACTAGAGAGGTATTGGATCCTTTGACTGGCCAGACAGTAATGCATTGGATCCCTCTCTCTGGTCACGGCTTATTTTTTCTTTGCCTACACTTACACAGAATAGTCTGGCCTACTCTTTACATATTCTCGTCTTTCCTCATACACCCGATAACAATGAGATACTTAACACTTCTTCACCCAAGGGGTTAATTACTGTACTGCAATTTGTTCAGTGTACTTTCCTCTTGGTAAGGGTAGAAGAGACTCTTTAGCTATGGTAAGCAGCTCTTCTAGGAGAAGGACACTCCAAAATTAAACCATTGTTCTCTAGTCTTGGGTATTGCCATAGCCTCTGTACCATGGTCTTCCACTGTCTTGGGTTAGAGTTCTCTTGCTTGAGGGTACACTCGGGCATACTATTCTATCTTATTATTTTTTTTTCCTTCCTCTTGTTTTTTTGAAATGGTGTGTTGGGCAGGCTTAATAGAAGGGCCATGGATGCCTGGAGGTTTATCAAGAGGTTGTCTTTTCCTTTTTCTGACTCTTTTTCTTCTCAAAACCATCCTTACTGTCCTCCCTTCAGTTGCAGTGGCTATCCTGTTGGGTATTTAGCCTTGCATGGTGTATCGGCTCCTCCATGTTGACCAGTTTTTCCGACTTTTTACTAGTCTATGGGTATCATCAATCACTTTATTTATAATTCTGTACATATTGTTTTTGTTATAATTCTTGTTAATCTAGTTTTTATGTATGATGTGTCTTTTTTATTTCTATTAATTCTTATGCTGTCTGGAGACATTGAGCGAAATCTGGGACCAGTACGTCCTAGATTTCGTCAATGTCGTCTTCTGTATTGCAATATTCGTGGTCTTCATGCAAATATCCAAGACCTTACAGTTGCATCCAGACAGTATGATATTCTTTTGTGCTCAGAAACTTTGGTTTCTAATATGAGGCACTCATCTGAGCTCCTTAAAACTGGTTTTAAGAAGCCAATAATGTTGAAACGCAATGCCATCCCTAGGGCCAGGGGAATGGCGGTGTACATTAGGACCGAGTACCCTGCTTCTCATAAGTCCTGCTATCAATGTGGATGTCATGAGATTCAGGTAATAAAAGTTTGTGGCAGGCATAATAACTTTTATTTGTGTTCAATCTACCGCAATCCAGACATAGATGATTCTATCTTCGATTGTCTTCTTACCATTA
>NC_090746.1:88536169-88538058 GCF_036898095.1 Palaemon carinicauda
TACTGTACGTCGTTCTACTTCTGGACCTAGTATAGGTTGGGATGTGGAATCGACTCAGCCCATTGCCGGCCGGCAGAGCTGCTGGCCGGCAAGGGTCTTATGTTTTCGAGTGCTGCCCGGACCTCTCTTGGTCGCTCATCCATGCCTGCCGGCAGAGCCGGACGGCATTGGTCAAGGAAGCCTGAATTAGTTTCTCCCCTTCCTTATATGCACTCTTTCGGTTGCCGGGCTTTGAGGTAGTGTACACTCTTATCCCGGCATCCATTCTATTTTTCTTCTAGTGCTGTACCTGTCCCGGCTGCCGGCCTATGAGGCCGGCAGCCGGGCAGGTGTAGTTCTCTGGTTCTTTTGCTGCCGGCTGGCATCGGTCTTGTACCTTTGCCGGCCGGCTTATGTCAGTCCTTGTCTGCCGGTCACCAAGAGTGTGGCCGGCAGCTGGGTACTACCTTGTGTAGTTGCTGGCCGGCAGCCATTGCCGGCCAACACTGGCTGTTACCGGCCGGCAGTTGCTGCCGACCGGCACAGGCATTTGAACCAGATTGCTGCCGCCCTATAGCTGTTAAGTAGTATACTTTAAAGCTAGTTGTGGTGTGTGCCGGCCGGCAAAGGCAGGCCGGCACACATCCCCCTATACTGTACTAGTATTCTTCTGTATAGCATATACAGTAAGAAGAAAACTATAGTAAAGGTTTTGGTACAGCACTGTATCTTCTAACACTATTGTGTTTTCTTGCACATCCCTTTGCTGTTGCCCTCAGATAGGAAGCTGAGTTCTTCCCTGTCTATTATCCAGGATTTTAAAATCATTGCTTAGGTGTGAGCTCCACCTGTTTCCTCTGGAAACCTTGCATTGGTTACTCTAGAAGAGATAAACCATTTTTGATTTTATTATCTGGAAGGCTGCAACAATGGGTTGTGAGGGAAACACAAGTGTGTGTCTTTCCTTTCTGAATTGTTATGCTATACTATGCATATCCAGTGATACATAGTTCACTTGATACTCATGCAAATTTCTTCTCTTTACAGAAGGACACTCCGAAGTGGGGAAGTGCTTTCTGCAATGTCAGCAGCAAGAACCTCTGCGGACATGAGTTTTGTAGGAGACACGCAGCATACGCTGTCTCCAAGGATGATCTCCGGTATTGGGACCCTCAGGTATGTACTGTGTGCACTAACCTGATTAATGAGACATTTAAATAGCTAGGAAGAAGCTTCGTACCTGGGTAAGGGGCTTCCAAAAGAACACTTCTGGCCCTTATCTTCCAAGTGAGAAGATGAGGGCGTATCTTTTCCCTAAGGCATCAGCTGATGCAGTGATTCCCCAGCCTCAAGAGGAGATCCCCTAAGTTCAGATCCAGGTGGATGCTGAAGTCGCGGTCGCGATGCAAGACATCCAGCTAAATGACAGGATATCTGATGTGGACGGGTGTCAGGAGGAAGACCTCCTGGCAGAAGCCCAGGATGAAGTTCAAGCCCCTCTACATCGGCCAGTCTCCCAGTAGAGCTGGGAAAGGCCCTCTCTTCTATTGTTGGAATGATCCAACAAATGCAGAAGGAGAATCAGGAGAAGGCGGCTGCAATGGAACTGCGAATGCAGTGCCTTGCAGAATCACATGGGCCCCAGAAAAAGCTCAATGTGAAAGACCTTCCCTTGTGCTCAGATGCTATCCCATGGAGGTATGCTGAGCACATGCCGATGACGACTGGAAAGATCGTCATCTCGGATAAGCTGGGCTCAGTTCCCCTGGAGGGTGGAATTCTGGCCCAGCAAGGCATCATATCCGGACTGTTATTTCCGGCTGAGGAAGGAACCAGCTTCAAAGGAGGAGACAGAGCCGAAGGAGGTCATAGTGATGGACCATGCTAAGGCTCAAGCTCTACTTTCATCC
>NC_090746.1:88538558-88543558 GCF_036898095.1 Palaemon carinicauda
GTCCGTACTTATCTTTACAGATGACAGAGGATTCTGCAGATAGAAAATATCTCATTTTCATAGTTCTTCTCATACTGCCTGTATTGACTACTGCAGGTGAGTGGCAGGCTTTCTTTTTTATATTTTATATATACATTCACACACGCACGTGCACGCACACACACACACCCACATATAAATATATATATATATATATAATATATATATATATACTATATAAACACACACACACACACATATATATATATATATATATATATATATATTATAATATATATATATTATATATATATATATAAAATCATGATCAGCCGTGTCTATTCCACTGCAGGACAAGGGCCTCAGACATGTCTCTTCACTTGCATATATATGTAAAAGATAATAGATCGACATTAAGAATAACCGAATCGCTCCTTAGAGATTCCAAAAGAAGCACAGGAAGGAAGAAAAGATGGTGGATTGACAAACTAATTAAGTTTTCGGGTGTGGACTGATATAGAAAGACCATAAACAGGCGCTAGTAAAAGAAAATGTCTGAGGCCTTTTTTTTGCGGGGAAAAATAATGGCTGATGATACATATATATATATATATATATATATATATATATATATATATATATGTATATATAATATATATATACATACATATATATATATACTGTATATATATATTATATATATATTATATACATACATATATATATATATATATATATATATATATATATATATATATATATATATATATATATATATATATATATGTGTGTGTGTGTTTGTGTGTGTGTGTGGTAATAAAAAGCTCTTAGCTGTCATTTAATATGTAGTGAAGGTATAAATGACCCTCTTAAATTACTGCTAACTTTTTAGTAACAGTCAGAATACATTTCAAGAACATTGAAAACATATCGAAGACGTTTCGTGAAAGATTTATTTATTATATATCTCTATCCTACAGGTCATGGAAATTAGATATCCAACCCTCCAGAGAACGAACAATCCAAACAAAGCACAAATTTGGAAAAAAGTTGTTCAGACACAGATTTGGAAGGTAAGAATGCAAAATAATACATTGAAAACCATTCTTTGGTAAGAATGGACTTCTTCGTTCAGAGAAAGATGAAAATATGGTATGATTAAATTGTTTATTTATTCCCTTATTTCCTTTCGTCACTGGGCTATTTTTTACTGTTGGAGCATTTAGGCTTGTAGCATCTTGCTTTCCGAACTAGGGTTGTAGTTTAGATAATAATAATAATAATAATAATAATAATAATAGTAATAATAATAGCGATCACAAATTTGTAAGGGGATGTACTGTGACCGCTGCTAACAAGGGAGACAAAGTGATTGGCTATGACGTCATCATGGGTGGAGCTTATTTCGCTTGGAATCTTTGCGGCGACTATACACGTTTAATGTTTTCCTCAGATGTTCTTGGTCGTCCACTCTTTCCTGCATTTAACACTTTCCCTGTATCCACAAACTTCTTTTTCCATGCATAATTGATGGACGGGATGATGAATTTCTTCCATACTTCGTTATGTAGTATTGTTCAGTCTCTTTATCAGAATTTGTTTCAGTAGACCATGGCACACATTGTGCCTTTTCATGAGAAATTACTATCTTTAAGTATTCATTCAACAGCATCTCTTTCATTAAGAGGGTACTTGACATACACAAATGCAATGTGAAAATTATCGATAACTCCTGAGTATGTAGACCAAATTTGATTTAGATATTTCATCAGCGTTTTAGTAATATGTTTACAAATTGTACAGATACTTGATGAACACTATGTTTGTTTGTTTGTGTGTGGAGAAGGGTTATGACAGCGGCGTGCACAATTGTGGTGGTACATTCTGACACGTGTAATTAAGTATATATTTGAACATGTTATAAGTGACAATAATGTTAGTAGCTTCTCTGGGTAGAAATAATGTGTACGTAATAGACTCATAAAAACCTATTTAATGTATAAATGCAATTAAACTTCATATGTCCTCAACAGAAGTAACATGAATATCACTTCTTTTTGATAAACTTTAAAAATCTACATTACTAAAATGCTATCTTCTTTTCTTACAGTTGACGGCACCTTCATTGAAAGCAACTTGTCTATCTTCTTTAGAATGGATAGAAAAAGAGCCATTCAATGTGTCAGGGGAAAACTAAGGTCTGAAGTAAAGAATCAGACTGATAAATCCTGCGAAGATCTCATCGATAACGAAAGTTTTACTTGGGATTATCTGCAGACGGACACGAACACAGTTCTTTGGTATCCCGTCATACACGTCAAAAATGAAAGCAGGTGGGAAACGGTGAGGGAATTATTTAACAACTGCAACAAAACTTCGACCAAGGCTAAAGCCACGTACATGTCATCCCTACCCTGGCAATGTGAGTTTCAAAACGACACCAGAAATTATAGCAAAACATTAGTGTACCTGCAAATCAACAATCAAACACTGTTAGAGAAATGTAAAGACTTACTATGTATGGATGTCTATACACATCTATCTAACGTGACCTTTATAAATTTGACTGACAGTTCACCTGACCATTGTAAAAAAGAAGTAGAAAATTCAGTTTCATGCTCTGAAGACAAAACGCTGTGTTCCCATTCATTCAAAATACCGCAAATCGAAAAAGGAATCGTTTTTATCACTAACGATACAAACAAATTCACTGCAACACAAAAAAAAGTCACTATTCTTAGCAATTTTATGACGCCTAAAGATAAGCCATGGTGTAAGCATCCTCTTAACTATACAACACAGGCTAGAATCATACAAAATATCTACCAAACTTTCTATTACTGTCATGGAGATCGAGCTGAAACAAATACCTCACACTCATGGGTTTTTGCACATATTTCTGAGAAAGAATCTATTGTAGCCCTTAACGGAAACATCAATCATTCAATTATACGTTCAAATTATATGTTGCAGGCCTTAATTGCCTCTAATGTAATTATCAATACAACGCTATACAGGAGTTTTGAAGCATCAAACATTACTTTAGAATATCATACCGAGGTGTTTAATATTCCTGTCTTTAAGAGTAACCAGTCAGCTTATGAACTCATGCAGAAAATCGAAGTTAAAAATTGCACAGTTAAAACCAATAAACATTTCACTAAATTAACAGACAATAGATCAATTTGGAGTCCATTGAATTGGATAATTTTCCACGATTGCACAGATCATGCGGGAGATAAAAACCTATATCTCTTCTGGCGTAATGAAACAGATAGTTTAGAAAGCCTCTGCAATAATAATACAGTCGTTCTCTTGACCTCCATCAGAAGGGCAAATGTAACCTTCAACGACATCGCGAGAGGACGAACCTGTAATGATGGGTCACTACACACTAACAACAGTGAGCACTGCCGAAGTCTAATTAAGGATGGTTCAGACTATGAAACACGTTTCTTTCAGTTCCTTGTATATCCAGCGACTCTGAATAGGACATGGCTGATAAAGGAACTCTCGTCGAAATTTAAGGAAAATAATGCAAATAAGATTTTCATGTTGACATTTGGATTTAATAAACATCCAGACCTCAGGGGAGGAAACCTCACCCTAAACAAAAATTCTGAATTAAATATAACGGAAAATATAACTGATGTAAAAAAGCTTGAATCCATACAGAAAATTCTTCAGATATTAGTAATTGCCAACTTAACCAATAATACGGATTGCATCGAGAGTATCCAAAATGATACATTTTCTATTGAAATCACGGATGATTATGTATTAATTAGTCCAGGCGCAGATGATATTTCCAGCGCACCTTGTTTGAAAATCCTCCCATTGAGCTTTTTAAAAGATTTAAAAACAGTATTCTTTAACAAATTTTGGTCAACTTGTAATTACAATCAGATAACGGCATCGAATGATACTAACGCTACGTCAGAATGGGAGTACCTCCCTGAAAATTGTAGGATTATAGAAACCATTTTGTTTGCTGTTGTCTGCATGATCACCACCATAACAATAACAGGGAATATATTAGTCATAACGATAATCATCGTTTCGAAACTATTTAAAAAACATGCCTTTATGTTATACATGTCGTTAGCATTGGCGGATCTACTGATAGGCATAACATCATCTCTGCAAGCAGTGATTGATACCCATTCCCTCATGAAAGGTGAACTTACACTGTATAACCTAACTGACAAGGAGCCCTTAGAGAACTTTAAAAATATAACAGGTATTCAGCTGGGAGGCTTCAATGACCTGAAATTTCGAAGAGAGGGATGGGCAGCATTTACTGGTATAACAATGAACATATCTATCATGTCATCGTTAATGACACTGGCTTTGCTGGGCATTGACCGCCTTCTCATGTTGAAAATGCTTTCTTTCAAAGATAGACACATACGGATTGCAATCATCACCACTTGGCTCTGGAACATCACCTGCTCCCTTTTAATTGGCATAAAAGATAAAGGTTCCTTAGAGGGTTACTTCGATCCAGTCACCAAATTGACCTTAAATATTGGGACGAAGGGTGTTTCTGTCTCATCAATAGTATTCAAAACACAGCTATTCATAGGCGGCATAGCAGGAATAATAGTTATAACAGCTTCTATTGCATTGTTGATCGTATATAATTTTGAAGAACCGAAAAATATCCAGCAAGCCATAAGAATTCACGACCAGAGACACGGTGAAAAGATACAAGTAGTGACTCGCACCTTCCTGATGATGGTCTTACTTTTCCTAGTCTCCTGTTCACCAATAGCTTATACGATCATTATTAAAACCTTTGCAAATGAAGATGGAGACTTTTCCATCCATCCATTATATCACTTTATAATATGGTGGCTGTGTGTGGCTGGATCTTCTTGGAACTGGCTAATCTATTCCTTTCGGGGCACTTACTTCAAACAAGAGGCAAGAAGGGTCTGGAACAAGTACATCTGATCAACATAGCATTGTCTGTCGAAAGATAAAGCCGATTCAATGTTCTTCGTATGGATCACACACTG
>NC_090746.1:88546058-88573558 GCF_036898095.1 Palaemon carinicauda
GGTAATGGTTTTTGTGCGTTAATTTTAATGTTTTTTTTTTTTTTGTATTAAGTGTTAATATATATTTAATTTTAGGAAATATACTTGCAAGGTTATTATCTATTTTTAATTTCCCTTCTTTACAAGAGTCCAGTTGCCGATGACATAAGGGGAAAGTTTGTATTATTGAGAATATTGACAGAATGATTCAAGAGTGTGGGAGTGTTTGTTTTTGTGACGTCCCGCTACAAAATAATTACGAATAGTTTCATTTTGTATTTGCACATATGCAAGACGGGATCATAATAAAAAAGGAAAAAAAACATCTAGTAAAAAGACCATAATTACCAAACGGACCAGTGCCAAAATGACCCTGCCAACTCATTTGCTCTAAAAACGGCCAAGATAGATCACTTGCGCCTAATTGTCCATGCCAGTTAACTCGTGGCAAAACGACCATGCGAGATCATTCGCGCTAAAACGTCCGTGCTAAATCACCCGTGATAAAGTGGCCTCGTTAAATTACTAGCGCCAAAATGGTTATATCAGATCACTTGTGGCAAAATGGCTTTGCGAGAGTGTTCATGACAAAACGCCATGTTTGATCACTTGTGCATAAACGGTTATGCAGGATTAATTACGATAAAGCGCCCTTGCTAGATCACTTGAATTAATACAGCTATGCTAGATCATTTGTTCCAATACAGCTATATAAGATCACTGTGCCGAAATGGCTATGCCAGACCACTGACGTCCAAACAGCCATGCTGTATCACTGGAGTCGAACCAGCCATGCCAGATCATTCCCGCCACAACGTCTATGCTGGATCACTCCAATGTTATCTTACCTCCCGAGTAATTTTTATGAATGGAGCTAAGAATACATTTTATAGTGTCCAGTCAGAGAAAAGGGAAGTAATGAATAACATACTTTGTTTGCCATTTCATGAATGTGATTTAGATATCATGCACCTCTCTCTCTCTCTCTCTCTCTCTCTCTCTCTCTCTCTCTCTCTCTCTCTCTCTCTCTCTACATGTCAATACTTCTTAATATTTCACTTTTCTCTAATCCATAATCTTTTGATCTCTGTGGGATTAAACCTCATAAAAATGTTCTGGTCCCTTTCACCGAACCCAACGTTTAAGAACCCACAACCTTGCCGTTCCCGAAATGGTAGTGCACCATCTTGCTGGGACGTTATAGTTGGTTGAAGGTTGTCTAACTGTGGTACCACATATTCAGTCAAAGGGTCAAAGTAAACATTTGCAATAATTGATGACTCGTTCAGGGAAAATGGACAAGGATTCGATAATACATGATCCCGCACAACACATTCACCTTTGGACTATCTTGATATACCTTCCTAGTTTCATGGCAATTTTCTGATCCCAACATTCTCACATCATGTGTGTTCGATTTCCCTGAAACATGAATTTTTTTTCTTTTGGCAAATGGTATAATGTGCTATGACTATGAATAAATCAAGTTTGTTCAGATTTAATTATGAAATACATTCATGTACACATATGAGTGTAGATAAAGTTGACCCCTCATAAATTCCCAGCCAGGTGTCTAAAAAATATTAAAATTGTCGGGGGATGCCAATAGTCACCAATATATTTACATGCACATGATTGCTTTACCAAAGCACACCTCTTTCGTCAACAGGGTATGTGAAAGCACAAATGCTGGAATTAAAGCATTTGAAACTCTCTCAAACTTTAGCCTAAGAAACATATTTCACTCATTACCGTTATGGTTTCTTATATTCTTCAGCTTTTCATACAAACGAATGAAAAACAACACATTTATAAGTGCAAAAACAATTGATAAAGTACTACAAGGGAACTAGAGCCATGAAAAACACAGGTGATATTTTTATTAGCCTAAAGTTCTTGGAGATTTGTAAGTGTCTTTTTTATATGAAATATCTTAGTTTATGCCAATAAAGAATACAACTTATAAACGATATGATGCAGTAATGTTAAGGTCAAAGAATTAATATTTTAATTCTAAAAAAAGTTGGTTGTATGGAGAGGATCCTCTCAGAAAGGCTTGGCAAGTGTGCGGGTTACGCCAAGACATGATCCTAGTCAAAAATATTTTCTTAGTAACCTTTTGTGCATTTGGAAAGTTCTGATGGCATTTATTGCCTCTTAGATCTAATCATAAATACTTTCTTAAGCATGCCACGCACAATTGTGCCAAAGGGAGTCCTTCAGACCGACCGCACAGCCTCAGAAGAGACCTTCAACCCTCTGGTTGCTACAGTGTGTAGCATCAGGGCTGCTTGTCAGCAATTTTGTGTCAAAGAAATGACCCTACAGGTAAGCTTGTGCAAATTTATTGTTTTTTATAAGTGCTCTAGTCCATTTTAGTCTATTTTCATAAGTTAGCATAACGTAGATTAGTTAGGAACAGTGATCCTCACTGTTCCTTATGTAAAATTTTCTATGACGGATTTTACTTATTCTTATAGTTTTTTTTCGCAGGTAAATAAGACTTTTGTGTATGACCTGATTGCTTATTTTTTCCATAATCGTTTATGATTATTTAATTCTCTAGTTTAGGGGAATTCTGTTTGCAAAGTCTATGCGATTCCTAGTTTACCACTTGCTTTGATTTTCCTCATTTGTATAGACATTTTGAAACTCATTAGTCCCAAAAAATCTTAATTGAAATATTTGGTATTATTACAGTTTCAACCAAATTCGGATATCTATTCTTTCTTTACTTGATAACATAAATATTTTAGATGATTAGTACGAAAAGGTTACTGGAATTTTCTGCAAATTAAGGGTTACGAAATATTTATCGATGAATATTGTTCCTAACTGTTATCCCAATGATGTACCTAGGCTGCCATGTTAGTTTCTCTCCCGACAACATTTTGTTTTTTGTTAATGCATTGTGAGTAAAAATGTCTGATCGTCCTTTGGTTTTGGTTATGATGTATAGGTACAGAAAGAATGCTAAAACCTAATTGGTTGTTTTGGTTCAAAGTAATCCAATTAACTGCGATTTTGGAATTTATACGTCCTTCTAGAATCAGTGCTTGTCAGTTGACTGTCATGAATTCTGTTGTGCAGACGTGCAGTGGTTGTTCCTCTTCCTATTTTGACGTCATTGGCCGGTTTCGTGGACTTTACCATGGAACTCCAAAAGTGGGAAATAGGTTTCTGCGTGAGCATTCGGTGTTACCTAAAAGTGTTAAGTGTCTCGAGTGATTCTGGTAAGGATTCATTTATGATTTATTTCATCATAATTCAAGGATTTATTTGTGATTTACATTTAGTCTGTTACCTGGTGAGGGGGGGGGGGTCAGGGGGCTTGGTCACCTGGTGAGGGGGGGGGGGGGGCGGTCAGGGGGCTTGGTCACGGCTAGGTGTGTGACCTGGGAAGGTTTGTGACCTAGGAAAGGGGCCATGGTCACAGCTAGGTGTGTGACCTGGGAAGGTTTGTGACCTGGGAAAGGGGCCATGGTCACGGCTAGGTGTGTGACCTGGGAAGGTTTTTTACCTGGGAAAGGGGCCATGGTCATGGCTAGGTCTGTGACCTGGGAAGGTTTGTGACCTAGGAAAGGGGCCCGTGGGGCTTGCCCCGGCTAGGTCTGTGACCTGGGAAGGTTTGTGACCTGGGAAGGGGGATTCGTGGGGTCTCGTTATAGGCTAGGTCTGTAACTTATGAACAACTAGGTTAGGTTAGGTGGGTTTGTCAGATTCTGTGGCCTTTCCCAAACTTCAAAAGTGTTAAATAATGTCGGGAAGGGGAGGAGGTCCATAACGGTAGAAGATCTTATTGCAATGGAAATGAAGGTTTGATTTCTTGAAAACTCGCTGTTTAAGCTAGAAAAAATAACTTTTCCTATCAGATATCAGAGTTTGATTGAAACTGTAATTTTACCAAATATTCCTGCAAACAAAATAGCAAAGCATAACAATTTTGCATCCACACTCTAAAAAAAGATTTGCTGTACCAAAGAGGAAACATAAAAAATCTGAGCTTTTTATGCAATTTTATTAGATTACAAAATACATTTACATCTCTTTACAAATGGGAAGAAAAGATGGCGATCATCATTCGAAGGACTTTTACAAAACAGGATATTTTTTTCTTTTATACATTTGCACAAACTGTACAATAAATAACGTGTTGATCACAAACATTTCCATTGCTGCCAGTCACTACTGCACTAGAAAATCACACAGGAGGTTCCTCTAAAAGTGTTTAGGCTCCTTGGAACATGTCCTAATGGTACTCCAATAGTTTAACAAGCTGAAGAATTGATATATATATATATATATATATATATATATATATATATATATATATATATATATATATATATAGTATATACATATATATATACATATATATGTATATATATGTATGTGTGTATATATATATATATATATATATATATATATATATATATATATATATATATATACATATATATGTATATATATGTATATATATGTATATATATATATATATATATATATATATATATATATATATATATATATATATATATATATATATATATATATATATTGTTTCTCAAATTAAATGACGGAGAGATAGAGACAAAAAGAGATTAGTTATCCCAGTCATTTTAAGTAGCCCTAAACTTTACGTAAAATACTGGATTTCATATAAAATCAGAGAGAGAGAGAGAGAGAGAGAGAGAGAGAGAGAGAGAGAGAGAGAGAGAGAGAGAGAGAGAGAGAGAGAGGTTATCATACACATTTTAAGGATCCATAGAAGTTACGTAAATGAAATATCTCATAGAGAGAGAGAGAGAGAGAGAGAGAGAGAGAGAGAGAGAGAGAGAGAGAGAGAGAGAGAGAGAGAGAGGTTATCATACACATTTTAAGGATCCACAGAAGTTACGTAAATGAAATATCTCATAGAGAGAGAGAGAGAGAGAGAGAGAGAGAGAGAGAGAGAGAGAGAGAGAGAGAGAGAGAGAGAGAGGGGGGGGGTTTATCATTCACATTCTAAAGATCCATAGACGTTACGTGAATGGAATATTTCAGAGAGAGAGAGAGAGAGAGAGAGAGAGAGAGAGAGAGAGAGAGAGAGAGAGAGAGAGCGCTGAAGCACGTATTTCATGTTCTTCTAAGTCTGAAATCATTATCATTTTGCCCGGATAAAACACGATCTCCGAAAGTAAACATCTTTAGGGTACCCACCATAAACCCCATTGAAGCAGAGTAGCTATACGACATTGAAGGAAAAGTAAAGATTTTATAGCACCAACTGTATAAGGCTTTTTTTTTTTTTCAGAAGAAGCATCATCTTGCCGTCTATCTCTCCTGTATCGGTTATTGCCAGAAGCGGAGTCTGACCACATTATATCTTAAGCAAACAAGTCCCTCCATCGAATTTGGATCAAGAATTTTTCTATTACTTAAGATATCCATTTTCACAGAAATAGCAACCATGTCTCCTACATCAAATTAGGTTCAAGAACTTTTTTTGATATTATTAAAGATATTCCTTTTCACTGAAATAGTAAAAACCTCTACTCAATCAAACACAGTCACTGACACAGGCACTGTTGACCAGTCCAAAGACATGTCAACACACCGTAGAAGTCACAGCGCAAAAATAGCCTTCGTAAACTTTCTTTCCTCAGCCAAGGGCTCCAGCCCTTATGATCTCAGTGGAAAACCTGAAGGTGATTTCGTAATTAGTGGTATCTGCAGGAGGTCAACTTTGCGATGCAAATCGAAGGGACTGAGATATCTTATTAACTGGATATTTTTTCTTCTTCCTCTATTTCGCACATCATCGAATTGTTTATTGGCGATAAGTATTTATCATGAGCAGAAACCTTAAGAAAATAAATCGGTCAATTCATATTTGAAAATAACCGTTGGAGCTTTCGTCACGGGTTTGATTGATCATCAACCAATATGAAAAAGAAAGGTGGATAATTGATGGAAAACCGGAAAAATTAGCAGTGTGTTTATATGTATGTATATACACACACACCCACTACACACACACACACACACACACACACACACATATATATATATATATATATATGTATATATATATATATGTATATATATGTGTATATATATGTATATGCATATACTGTATATGTATATATATGTTTATATAAGTATATATAAGTATATATGTATATATGTATATATAGATATATATATATATATATATATATATATATATATATATATATTTATATTTGTATATATATATTTATATATATATATATATATATATATATATATATATATATATATATATATATATATATATATTTGTGTATATATATATATATATGTATATATATATATATATATATATATATATATATATATATATATATATATATATATATATATATATATATATATATATATACATGTATATATGTTTTTGCAAGTTCTTAAGGAATTTAAGAAAAAAGTGTAATTTGCATTTTTCCTAGCTATGCAAACACGAGTCCTTCAGAATAAGGATACGTCTTCAACGGCGCTGGAATGGCCAATGAAGCATCCACATGGTAGTAGGATACCGACTGGTATTGCGAAAAGGAGGGCTTGTTGTCCACCCGTTGTCATACATACACTCTCAACCAATCAATCAATCAATTGTCCTTAGGTCTAGGACTGAGAGGGCTTGGTTGAGGTGACCAATTTCATTCAAAGGACTCCGATTTGTATAGTTAGGAAAATACAAATTGCATTTGAAATCTGTTACTTGTTCCTATACGTATATAAACCTTTCGTCCTTTAAAATAGATATTCACTAATTGGTTGAAGTTTTTTTTTTTCTGGAAATTTCATCCGTCCTGATGACCTACGGGAGCAAGGAAGGTGACTTCAACCAGAGCCGATTTTAGACCTTGGACTGCCCGGGGCATTTCTGGGTAGGATGCCCCTAAGTAGCCTCAGCGTAGAGATTAAATTACTGTAGGTACTTGAGATATAGAAAAGATTGAAGTAAAATGGATTTATTAAAAGGAAAAATATTCAATTTTTATTCTGAAGGATTTTTTTTTCTATTTTCCTCAATCATATTTGTTGCAAGAATATCTGTTGATAGGTTTTTCAGCTTGCATTATATATAAAGTTGTAAAATTTTTTCCAGCTTGCAGCAAATCATCAAATTTACCATTTAAACATTATTACACAAGTTTTAGATATAAAGAGTCGTATATCATCGCATAGCATCATACTACGGTATCTAAAAAATCTAATTTTCTCTTTTTAGCATCTGCAGTCTTTATCTAACTCATTAACCAATATCTTCTTCAGGATACCACTGTACTTACCCTAATTAAAGAATAATATGAGTGAATAAAACGTAAATACTATACTCTATTGCAAGAAATGCTTACTTATACTCTTTATTCTAAAACATACGCTGTTAAAGATTTGCCGCCAAAAGAAAAAAAAAATGGTCAAAATCCTGGAATAAATTTTGCTAGGCATTTACCGTTTTGAAAACGGATATATTGACGTTAAGGAGTGATATTGCGGTCACCAACCTGTAATAGATATAAGAAAGTAGGGTAAGAATTACGGTCTCCTACATTTACTGAAATACGGCTGAGAACTGTATACTTTTATGGAGAATTTCAGATTAAAATTAGGGACTTTTTAACAGTGTAGTATGAAAATGGAACACCTCCAATACTAATGCACAAGAAAACATAAGGTAAACGTTATTGATGCTATCTGAGCAAAGATCTGGCAGTAATTATAGTCTTCTGGAGGTGTTTCAAACGTTATTATTATTATTATTATTATTATTATTATTATTATTATTATTATTACCTTCAAGTATGATGCCTCTTTTCTCCTTTCTTTGTATTTTTTTCTTTACCAAATAATAGTGAGACTGGCGATCAAATACCATTACCAAACCCCATAGAGAGAGAGAGAGAGAGAGAGAGAGAGAGAGAGAGAGAGAGAGAGAGAGAGAGAGAGAGAGAGAGAGAGAGAGAGTATTGACTTGATATAATATTCTACATGAGGATGATATTCAATTGTGGCCTTACGTACAGACGATTAAAAAAGATTCCTCATTATTTCCTCGGGTAAAGCAACCAATATGGATTACAAGGAAACAACAACAACAACAACAACAACAACAACAACAATAACAATAACAATAATAATAATAATAATATTTATTCATATCAGATTTCTTAGTTCAAATGAAAATAATGAATACCATACGTTTGTGGACCCGCACTTCTTTTTACAG
This sequence comes from Palaemon carinicauda, assembly GCF_036898095.1. Classification (NCBI taxonomy): domain Eukaryota; kingdom Metazoa; phylum Arthropoda; class Malacostraca; order Decapoda; family Palaemonidae; genus Palaemon; species Palaemon carinicauda. Next base: position 88,554,292 of record NC_090746.1, read on the forward strand.
AATACGTATGATGCCACGTACACCCTGTTTGTTTGTGAATCTCTATTTGAGGTCATATGAATGACCTCTGGTCACCGGCTCGCCTGGGGTGGAGTGTGGTTCATCAGCATCCACTGGAGAAGAGGTTGTCTCCATGCCAAACTGCCAACGAACGGTTTTCTGCCTCCCTCCTTATCTTGCAGATTTGGTGGGGGAGTCGAAAGGCGGGACCTGAGGGAACAACGGCTCAGGAGGGCTTAGGCCTACCCGTTGTATCTGGATTGCTGTGACGATTATGGCTCTGATTGGTCATTCTCTTCTGACGTCATGAGGTCATACCCTACAATGCCGGTGAAGCCTTACGATGCCCGCAGGACATGCATCAGTCGGGCCTAACGTAACAAACGGATAAGTTGTAACAATTCTTGCCCCTTTGCCATAACCAAAACCCTCGTTTTTAGACTTCGAATTTATCTTGGACTTTTATACTGCCTTTGAAAACTGTACTCACGTAAATGTTAAGTCTTCGTCCCCTGGCCGTTCTTCTCACAAGTTGTTTTATGTAAATCGCTACCATGAATGAAGAGCACGTATTTTATTTAAAAAGCATTGCAAGATTGAAATTTATAGACTTAATTAAAAGTGCTCAAACCTGTGTATGATTTATTGTGAAAATATATTGCTCAATACAAATTCAACTTTGTCTGACCCACCTCTTGAATATTAATGATTTAATTAATTGCCATTGTCGTGACAATGAGGATGAACAAGAAAAGAAGGAAGAGGAAAGCACGAAGATTTAGGATATTTCCTATTTTCCGAAAGGTTGGGATGCAACTTCAACTGGCAGGAAACAGGTTCTCCCAACCCCCCTCCCACAGTCAAGACTACCCAGAATGCAGCCGCCGAGTAGTCAGTCTTGTTTAGCGTACAGTGAGGGTTAGGCTACGAAGGAAATCGACGGGACACTGTCCCAGTTAATGCGAATTTGAATAAGTATCGATTATTAGTCAGTGGATGACTGATTGGGGATAATCAGGTGTCCCAAGTGCCAGGATCTCTAAGTCCAACTCTGAGAGAAGGGGGAAGAAAGTTGATGAAAACCTACAGATATCGGTGAAGCTAAAAAGAGCAGACATCATTTCCAAGGATAGATTGTTGAAAACGAGTACTCACTTTGAGAGAACGCTCCATAGCTTCAACTGGAGGCCTGTATGGGTGGGCGGGTTTCGTCGTTTAGTCGTTACCTGGAACGAGGTAATGGATATTTCAAAGATGACCTGGACTCAAAACATAAAAGTCGTGTTGAAGGCCTGTAAGGCTTTGTCGAAGGTAAGCTCTTAACTGCGATTTTATTGTACTTCTAATATTGATATGCAAGTAACATTATCTTAATCTTCATTGACAAATCTGTTCATGGCTATTCAAAAGTAACCTGCTCATTAATATCTTGAAAGTAGGACGTTTAATGATATCCTAAAGTAAGCTGCTTACCGATATTTCAAAGGAAAGCTGCTTACTGATATTTTAAAGGGAAGCATCTTCCTGATATATTAAAGGAAAATGCTTATTGATATTTTAAAAATACAGTTTACCTATATTTCTAAAGTAGGTAACTCACTGATATCCTAAAAGTGAGCTGACTATCGACATTTCAAAGTAAGCAGCTTACAAATATTTCAAAAATAACCCACTTACTATTCTTTTACGAGTAAGATGCTTATTCACATTTCTAAAGTAAACTGGTTACTGATATTTTGAATGTAAGCAGCTTACTGATATTTCAAAGATAAGCCGTTTACTGATATCTTAAAGATAAGCAGTTTACTGATATCTTAAAGATAAGCTGCATAACCAAAGTTTTAGAATTAAGCTGCTCACTGGAGTTCCTGATATCTTAAAGATAACCTGAACCCTAATGTGTTCAAGGTAACCTGTCTCCCGATGTTCTAAAAGCAACCGGCTTTCCAAAACCACAGGATACTTTCCCAATATAGCGTGCAATCTCAATGAATGATTACACAGTAAGTCCAACGTCTGCTTCAGATACGACTACCAGGAAATTATATATCTATGAAAAAAAAAAACATCTAAAAGATATTGAAAAGTGTTCACTAATTACTTAGACAACGTAATCACAGGAAAATGACGTGACAGACCTACGCAAACACATTGATGCACATGAGTATGTTTATGATACAATTGCATGTTGATACTGTTGGTCATAATATAAATGTTACTGGTTAAAAGTACAAGAACTTAAACTTTATTATGACCTCATCTTTTGGATCGTTTCCAAGACCCTGCAACAGGAAAGTTATCTGAAGTAGTGGTCGAGATCTTTTTTTTTTTTTTTTTTCTTTTTTTTTTATTTTGTACATGAGAATATTTGAGGATTGATTGAAGGATACTAAGATGTGAAGATATGCATGTGAGGAAATGGTTATAAAAGTATAATGAAAGAAAGATGAAGCAGTTGTTACGAAGATGAGAAAGACGTAGTAAGCATTAGACTGTTATAGTAAAAGAAAAACAAAATATATGAAAGTAAGGCCAGGTATTTCCAAAATGAACGAGAGTTCTTGCAATAATAACAGCAAAATTTTCTCCATTGATGAATATCAGTGATACCACACATGTAAATGCGACAACAATTTATATTGTTTTCCCTTTATCTACCTGTCGCAATGACAAGAAACAACTACATATATATATATATATATATATATATATATATATATATATATATATATATATATATATATATATATATATATATATATATATATATATACATATATATATATATATATATATATATATATATATATATATATATATATATATATATATATATATATCTCATGATCATCAGCTGTGGCTAGTCCACTGCAGAGTAGAAGCTTCCACTCCCGTGTGTTCAGGGTCTTTCTATACCGGTCTATACCAGTAAATTTTCTTAGCTTGTTAATCCATCGTCCTCCCCTTCTTCCCCTGCTTTTTGCAATTTCTAAGGAACCACTTTGTTATTCTTAATGGCCAGCCACTATAGGCCATTTTTATTATGTGTCCTGCCCGTGTTCATTTCTTTTTCTTACATGTTGTTAGAACATCTACTTTAGTGTTTTCTCGTATCTATGTTGCTCTTTATCTGTTTCTTAGTGTTACTCCCATCATTATTCTTTCCATATCTCTCTGAGTTGTAACTAACTTATGTTCTAAGGCTTTAGTAAGGCTAAATGCACCGCCAGCAATTCGCGGTTGAAGGTAGAGTGGCCGGATTCTGCCTTGGACAGTTTTCTACTAAAGACGGCCAATGACCGTTGACTGCCTGCTCGAGTACTGCACCAATAGCAACGTCACTGGTATTGGTGGACAGAAGGAGAGGTGCATGTGGCCCGTGAAAATAGCAGCAGCTATTGATAAGGTATGTTTTGTGCTGCAGAATACCGCGTCTTGAAGGGGACCCCATTCCAGTTCTTTTGACTTTCCCATGAGGGAGACGTAAAGGGGTAGCAAGAGTGGTGGCCATGCCGGGCAGTGACAATAGATTATCAAGATCTGGTCCAGACGCCTGAATCGGGCAAATACCATAGGCTCCGTCATCTTGATATGGTGATAAATACCGTGCTTGACGGGAACCATGGGCGTTTGGTGGAGTTCTGGTTGGAAGACTTCTGGGTACGTCGTGAGGAAATGGGCATAGGCATCGGTGGGTGGACTGATGTGGAGTGCGAGGTCTGAGGTATAGATAAGTATGAGTCTGGGTTGACTATGTCAACCAGGAGGAGGAAATGGTAAAGGAAATCCCCACCGATTATTGGCAATGTACTGTCGGCTACGAGAAACTTCCAATGGTATTTTGCGCTTCCAAACGCTATTGTGAGTGTCTTGTATCTGTTGGTGGAGATCTCAGATACGTTGGCAGCTACCAGGTAGACAACACAGCAGGCTTAGAATGACTATGTCGTGTCTGGGAGAGGGACATTGGTAGAAGAGAACGGCAAGTACCAGTGTCTACCAAAAATCCACACATCAGTACCTGCATCATGTAAAAAGAAAAGATTAGTGATAGGGGAGTCTACCGCCACAAGCGATGGCCTACTTACAAGGATTTTGGCCATTGACAACCATCTGTACATTTCTTCGCAACAGCCCCGATTCTGGAGAGGTAGTAGCATTACTGCAGTTGATGAGTGTCAGTAAGTGGCTGTAGAAATTGTTAGTTGGGGCATGAGCGAGGGGCGGAATATGTGGGTGGTGGTTGGCTTTGTTGCCACTCCGGTATGTCAATGGGGGCGTGTCTTTGTCTTACCACGTTCAAGTCAGTGGTTAGTGTTGAGTACTTGTCGTCTTCCTCAGGAGTGGAAGTATTGATGGAGGTCTTGAAGGTGGTGAAGTGGCTGTCCGTAAGGGTGTCGACTTTGGTAATCAGGTCCATCATGGGCATAGTATCTATATTGGGGATGGCACTGTATACAGGTTTTGGGTAGACATCGTACCCAAAGGGCACTTGCCGAGGAGAACTGCTCTGTGGCAGGTTGCAAGTGAGCGATACTGGTAATTTTCCTTAGGGTGATCAAAGTCTTTTGGTCCCCCAATAGTTGTTAAGTAAGCTGAAAAAGCTTAGCTATATGGGTGGTTGGCGATGGTGAGTACTACACCAGGAGATATGTTTTGATGGTGCCATACTATATTGGGGCATCCCCTTGGTTTCAAAGCAAATCGGAGATTTACAGGAAAGTGTCCTCAGGGACCACCATGAGGACATAGTCTGCTTTGCTGCCTAAGCGTGTCATGCCCTTGATGTGAAACTGAACTTTGGCGTGCTGAAACCAGGCAAATGCTTCTCTGGTGGCTAAGTGGGGCAATTTCCTTGATGCGGCATGGATAGAAGAGTCAGGATCGGTGGGCTGTATTGTCAGAGTGTAAGGTGCATGGGTGAGTGGGTAGGCAGTGGGCAGCTGGTCACTCTGTAGATCACCAATATTGTAGGCTGTGGTTAGGTCTTAACAAAAAGGCAGGCTGAACATGACTAGTTTATTGCGGCGAAATACCAAGTTGATAGTTGGTTGGCCAGGGCACCAGCCACCCGTTGAGATACTACCACTAGAAAGTTATGGGGTCCTTTGGCTGTCCAGACAGTCCTACATTGGATCCTTCACTCTGGTTACGGTTCATTTTCCCCTTGCCTACATACACACTGAATAGTATGGCGCATTCTTTACACTTTCCTCTTGGTAAGGGTAGAAGAGATTCTATAGCTATGGCAAGCAGTTCTTCTAGGAGAAGGACACTCTAAAATCCAACCATTGCTCTCTAGTCTTAGGTAGAACCTTAGCCTCTGTACCATGGTCTTCCACTGTCTTGGGTTAGAGTTCTCTTGCTTGAGGGTATACTCGGGCACCCTTTTCTATGTTATTTTTCTTCCTCTTGTTTTGTTAAAGTTTGTATAGTTAGTATAGGAGATTTTTATTTCAATGTTCTTAAAATATTTTATTTTTCTTTTTTCCTTTTCTTACTGAGCTATTTTCCCTATTGGAGCCCCAGGGCTTATAGCATCCTGGTTTTCCAGCTAGGGTTGTAGCTTAGCAAATGATAATAATATACACAAATGCTTAAGGATATCAATGACATAAAAACTTTAATATCATGAAACGTGCAATGTCAAGCTTAAACAGGTTATTTTATCTTTAGAGAGAGAGAGAGAGAGAGAGAGAGAGAGAGAGAGAGAGAGAGATCGCTTTACAATGTATGAGTGTGTATGAAATACACGTGCATTACAGTTCTCACTTAAGATACAGGAATGGTCTTTACTATAAAAATGCCTGTTAAAAAGACATACTTCAAAATGGGGTATAAGTTTGAATAAGACGATCGCAAACTACTGCATCTTACAAATGTGAACATCTCAATAAGGATCCTTAAGTAGTCAGTTGTGCATTTAACCTATATGAAAAAGGTTGATGGTCTATGGACAATGCCAGTAAATACATAGAAATTGTTCAAAATGTTTCACAATAATTTTTTTGCAATATCTTTACAGATGACAGAGGATTCTGCAGATAGAAAATATCTCATTTTCATAGTTCTTCTCATACTGCCTGTATTGACTACTGCAGTTGTGGATTCAGGTGAGTGGCAGGCTCTCTTTTTTTATATTCTATATATACATTCACACACGCACGCGCACGCACGCACACACCCACCATATATATATATATATATATATATGTACATATATATATATATATATATATATATATATATATATATATATATATATATATATATATATATATATATATATATATATATATATATATATATATATAAAATCATGATCAGCCGTGTCTAGTCCACTGCAGGACAAGGGCCTCAGACATATCTCTTCACTTGCATATATATAAAAGATAATAGATTGACATTAAGAATAACCGAATCGCTCCCTAGAGATTGCAAAAGAAGCACAGGAAGGAAGAGAAGACGATGGATTGACGAACTAAGAAAGTTTTCGAGTTTGGACTGATATAGAAAGACCATAAACAGGCGCAAGTAGAAGAACACGTCTGAGGCCTTTTAATACAGTGAAAAAGTAATGGCTGATGATATATATATATATATATATATATATATATATATGTATATGTGTGTGTGTGTGTGTGTGTGGTAATAAAAAGCTCTTGGCTGTCATTTAATATGTAGTGAAGGTATAAATGAGCCCCTTTCATTATTGCTAACTTTTCAGTAACAGTCAGAACATAATACATCTCTCCTGTAAAGATATACTATATAATATTAAAAGGGGAGCGTACATTTAAAATTAAAAGGATAATTTCACTTCCCAAATCTAATGCCAGCACTGGTCATGGAATTGTTCATGAATAGGAATCCTGTATTACTATGCAGTTTTGCAGGTTCCTAAATTGTAGATCAAATATCTTCATTTACCAAGTTGCCTTTAGAGCCAGTAAAATAGTTACACAAGGTCCTTTCTGGAAGTCTCCAGGGGGTTGGTAACTGATAGCTTAAATGGTATTACCTCACTAGTGGAAAGATTACTGCTATTTGGAAGATGTTTCACTCTGAATCTAAAGGGTTTGGGGAATGTAAAGTGAGCCTCATAGTATGGAAAGAAATACTTTTTATTTGCAGATGGAAAGGACAGGGAATTAGGAAATTTCTGTATCCTATGCCTATATCTAGTCATAGTAGATTGGCGTCACAAATCCAGAGGCCACTCATCTGCATCAACTGACAGAATAAGGATGGGGGAGAATTCATAAACACCTTTTGCTAATCCGATGTCAGTATGGTGAATGGCATCTAGAATATTCACCTTGGAAGGGAAGGTTGAAGAGTACAACTCACATCCATATGAAACTTGGATAAGATAAGCGCTTTATGCAGTTTTAGGAGAATCTAATGATCTGCTTCCCAAGATGTATGTGACTAAACTTTAAAAGTATTTAAAATCTCTAAACATTTAACTTCTACCGTTTTGAGAGGCGAGACCCAACTCAACTTTCTATCAAAAGTTAGACACATAATTTATATTTCTTAAAACTATGAAATACGTTGATCTATTTTATATATCTCTAGGTCTTGGTGATAAATTTTGGACATTTAGACGTGTTTTTCATATTTAAATAAGCCATATATTTTGATACATTAATGTCTGGACTCTCTTACCAACCTCGGGATCAGAGCCCCAGGCGGAACCACTCAAAGACAATGGCTACTGGCCGGCCGGGAATCGAACCCTGGTCCAGGAAACTTGTAACAACAGTGACTTACCACGCGTGGCTAAGTGGTAAGTCATTGTTGTTATAAGTTTGCTGGACCAGGGTTCGATTCCTGGCCGGTCAAAAGCTATTGTCGTTGAGTGGTTCCGCCTGGGGCTCTGATACCGAGGTCGGTAAGAAAGTCCAGACATTATTGTATCAAAATATATGGCTTATTTGAACTAGCTTATGGTGTATTCCACGAATGTGACAGAATTAAATGACAACGGTTTTACTTGTTGAAAAATTTAAGCCATTCAAATATGACCATCTGATAATACGATTGGTCACAAGTTGAAGCTTTCAACTGTAGTCATTCCTACTCCTTAAAGGTCCTCTTCAAGAGTGTATAGAGAATGTCACCTGGAATGACAGATGTCCCATTTATTGCTAAAGAAAATAAAGTAACGCTAAACAAACTGCCCTATGGGTCTCCATCTTCCTGACATTTTCTTTCAGAAAGAGTATTTCATTACTCTAACATGAAAGAACCGCATTTTTAAAAAGGCTTGGATGAAAAGAGGCAACTCGCCTCTCAGACTAGAGTCATGAATACTTTTAAAGCCCTGCCCACGCGATCGAGCATGCCCAAAGGGCAAACAGTGATACCAGACCACAGTAGGTAGTGAGAATGAGGGTTGATGACGTCAGAAGCGGTAAAACCACAGGCAGGGATCTGGCAACCAATAGTGTCACCAGATCCCTGCTGTGGTTTTCCTGCTTCTGACATCATCAACCTTCATTTTAACCACCTACTGTGGCTCGATCGGTAGACATCATGCCATCTTCCATTCATGCTTTTTCCAGATGAAAGCATACTATCACAATACGTTGCTTAGAAGTGGATGTCTCGTAAACAGATGATTCCAGATGAGCAAATACATCCATTGTAGAGTTCATTTTTCGAAACTAAGAGTGCACTGGAGATAATAAAACCTTTTTTAATAACCATACAAGACTTGCTTTGATAATCTTTTCAATGATTTTTCATGAACATGTCAATGCAATCAGTCGGTAGCTTTCAGCTAAAATTTCGCTGGTTCCCAAACTTTTGGGAAACTATGGTCTCGTCATATTCACTTGATAATGCTTTTGATAAAAAGATTAATGTTCTTACACACGTGCTTTATCATTGCATGGTGCTGTATCATTGCATGATGATAGTACAGTCAAATTATCTCTCTATAAAAGAGATATTGTATGCCCCTTAGTGATTAGATGTGAAATTGAGAGTATTTATTCCTTCTCTACATTTTTAATGGCCAATATTACAAAGTATTACAGAATTTCGAACTTGTGCTAATACATTTTTTTGTAAAGCAGATTGGTAGGAGTCTAGTATTTTTTCATTTGCACTATTCATTATACCATCTTATATATTAGTTCCTTTTTGTTGTTTCTATTAATTCACTCTTAATCTAATTTTCCATTTTGGGCTGCTCTCCCAATTGCGAACTTAGGGGATGTAGCATTTCAGACTTTCATGCCAAGTTTATAGCTTGGCTTATAGTAGTAAGATAGACATCCTATAGATAAGATATCTCTCTAAGATTAAATACGACAATGACTGACTTAGAAAGCAAATAGCATAAATTACAGCTTCAGCAATACCGTGTCCTTTATCATGTCTGAGTCTGTGTCCTAAACTTTAATGTTTCTTTTAAGATTGGTTCAGGCATCATGATTTATACAGCTAACAAAAAAGCAGAATAAACTTAACTTTCAACTGGAACTATTCCCATATTACAATAACTTGAATTTAATATCTATATTTCCACCCAGCCATTGGAGTTCAGGGTTAACACCAAATATTCTTGAGTCATGTGAATTTGCAAGGGTCCAAAAATTGTAACATTTCAAGAACATTGAAAACATATCGAAGACGTTTCGTGAAAGATTTATTTATTACATATCTCTATCCTACAGGTCATGGAAATGAGATATCCAACCCTCCAGAGAAAGAACGATCCAAACAAAGCACATATTTGGAAAAAAGTTGTTCAGACACAGATTTGGAAGGTAAGAATGCAAAATAATACATTGAAAACCATTCTTTGGTAAGAATGGACTTCTTCGTTCAGAGAAAGATGAACATATGGTATGATTAAATTGTTTATTTATTCCCTTATTTCCTTTCGTCACTGGGCTATTTTTTACTGTTGGAGCAATTGGGCTTGTAGCATCTTGCTTTCCGAACTAGGGTTGTAGTTTAGCTAATAATAATAATAATAATAATAATAATAATAATAATAATAATAATAACAGCGATCACAAATTTGTAAGGGGATGTACTGTGACCGCTGCTAACGAGGGAGACAACGTGATTGGCTATGACGTCATCATGGGGTGGAGCATATTTCGCCTGGAATCTTTGCGGCGACTATACACGTTTAATGTTTTCCTCAGATGTTCTTGGTCGTCCACTCTTTCCTGCATTTAACACTTTCCCTGTATCCACAAACTTCTTTTTCCATGCATAATTGATGGACGGGATGATGAATTTCTTCCATACTTGGTTATGTAGTATCGTTCAGTCTCTTTATCGGAATTTGTTTCAGTAGACCATGGCACACATTGTGCCTTTTCATGAGAAATTACTATCTTTAAGTATTCATTCAACAGCATCTCTTTCATTAAGAGGGTACTTGACATACACAAATGCAATGTGAAAATTATTGATAACTCCTGAGTATGTAGACCAAATCTGATTTTGATATTTCATCAGCGTTTTAGTAATATGTTTACAAATTGTACAGATACTTGATGAACACTATGTTTGTTTGTTTGTGTGTGGAGAAGGGGGTGGGAGGGTTATGACAGCGGCATGCACAATTGTGGTGGTACATTCTGACACGTGTGATTAAGTATATATTTGAACATGTTATAAGTGACAATAATGTTAGTAGCTTTTCTGGGTAGAAATAATGTGTACGTAATAGTCTCATAAAAACCTATTTAATGTATAAATGCAATTAAACTTCATATGTCCTCAACAGAAGTAACATGAATATCACTTCTTTTTGATAAACTTTAAAAATCTACATTACTAAAATGCTATCTTCTTTTCTTACAGTTGACGGCACCTTCATTAAAAGCAGCTTGTCTATCTTCTTTAGAATGGATAGAAAAATAGAACCATTCAATGTGTCAGGGAAAACTAAGGTCTGAAGTAAAGAATCAGACTGATAAATCCTGCGAAGATCTCATCGATGACGAAAGTTTTACTTTGGATTATCTGCAGACGGACAAGACACAGTTCTTTGGTATCCCGTCATACACGTCAAAAATGAAAGCAGGTGGGAAACGGTGAGGGAATTATTTAACAACTGCAACAAAACTTCGACCAAGGCTAAAGCCACGTACATGTCATCCCTACCCTGGCAATGTGAGTTTCAAAACGACACCAGAAATTATAGCAAAACATTAGTGTACCTGCAAATCAACAATCAAACACTGTTAGAGAAATGTAAAGACTTACTATGTATGGATGTCTATACACATCTATCTAATGTGACCTTTATAAATTTGACTGACAGTACACCTGACCATTGTAAAAAAGAATTAGAAAATTCAGTTTCATGCTCTGAAGACAAAACGCTGTGTTCCCATTCATTCAAAATACCGCAAATCGAAAAGGGAATCGTTTTTATCACTAACGATACAAACAAATTAGATGCAACACAAAAAAAAGTCACTATTCTTAGCAATTTTATGACGCCTAAAGATAAGCCATGGTGTAAGCATCCTCTTAACTATACAACACAAGCTAGAATCATACAAAATATCTACCAAACTTTCTATTACTGTCATGGAGATCCAGGTGAAACAAATACCTCACACTCATGGGTTTTTGCTCATATTTCTGAGAAAGAATCTATTGTAGCCCTTAACGGTAACATCAATCATTCAATTATAAGTTTAAATTATATGTTACAGGCCTTAATTGCCACTAATGTAACTATCAATACAACGGTATACAGGAGTTTTGAAGCATCAAACATTACTTTAGAATATCATACCGAGCTGTTTAATATTCCTGTCTTTAAGAGTAACCAGTCAGCTAAAGAACTCCTGCAGAAAATCGAAGTTGAAAATTGCACAAAAGTTGAAGTAACGAACATTTCACTAAATTAACAGACTATAGATCAATTTGGAGTCCATTGAATTGGATAATTTTCCACAATTGCACAGATCATGCGGGAGATAAAAACCTATATCTCTTCTGGCGTAATGAAACAGATAATTTAGAAAGCCTCTGCAATAATAATACAGTCGTTCTCTTGACCTCCATCAGAAGGGCAAATGTAACCTTCAACGACATCGCACGAGAGAACGACCTGTAATGATGGGTCACTACACACTAACAACAGTGAGCACTGCCAAAGTCTAATTAAGGATGGTTCAGACTATGAAACACGTTTCTTTCAGTTCCTTGTATATCCAGCGACTCTGAATAGGACATCGCTGAGAACGAACTCTCGTCGAAATTTAAGGAAAATAATACAAATAAGATTTTCTGGTTGACATTTGGATTAATAAGCATCCAGACCTCAGGGGAGGAATCCTCACCCTAAACAAAACTTCTGATTTAAATATAACGGAAAATACACCTGATGTAAAAGAGTTTGAATCCATACAGAAAATTCTTCAGATATTAGTAATTGCCAACTTAACCAATAATACGGATTGCATCGAGAATATCCAAAATGATAAATTTTCTATTGAAATCACGGATGTATATGTAATTATTAGACCAGGCGCAGATGATATTTCCAGCGCACCTTGTTTGAAAATCCTTCCATTGAGCTTTTTAAAAGATTTAAAAACAATATTCTTTAACAAATTTTGGCCAACTTGTAATTACAATCAGATAACGGCATCGAATGATACTAACGCTACGTCAGAATGGAAGTACCTCTCTAATAGTTGTAAGATTATAGAAACCATTTTGTTTGCTGTTGTCTGCATGATCACCACCATAACAATAACAGGGAATATATTAGTCATAACGATAATCATCGTTTCGAAACTATTTAAAAAACATGCCTTTATGTTATACATGTCGTTAGCATTGGCGGATCTACTGATAGGCATAACATCATCTCTGCAAGCAGTGATTGATACCCATTCCCTCATGGAAGGTCAACTTACAATGTATAACCTAACTGACAAGGGGCCCTTAGAGAACTTTGAAGATATAACAGAAAATCAGCTGAGAGGCTTCAATGAACTGAAATTTCGAAGAGAGGGATGGGCAGCATTCACTGGTATAACAATGAACATATCTATCATGTCATCGTTAATGACACTGGCTTTGCTGGGCATTGACCGCCTTCTCATGTTGAAAATGCTTTCTTTCAAAGATAGACACATACGGATTGCAATCATCACCACTTGGCTCTGGAACATCACCTGCTCCCTTTTAATTGGCATAAAAGGAAGGTTTCTTAAGGGTTACTTTGATCCAGTCACCAAATTGACCTTAAATATTGGGACGAAGTGTGATTCTGTCTCATCAATAGTATTCAAAACACAGCTATTCATAGGCGGCATAGCAGGAATAATAGTTATAACAGCTTCTATTGCATCGTTGATCGTATATAATTTTGTAGAACTGAAAAATAACCAGCAAGCCATAAGAATTCACGACCAGAGACGGGGTGAAAAAATACAGTAGTGACTCGCACCTTCCTGATGATGGTCTTACTTTTCCTAGTCTCCTGTTCACCAATAGCTTATACGATCATTATTAAAACCTTTCAAGAAGATGGAGACTTTTCCATCCATCCATTATATCACTTTATAATATGGTGGCTGTGTGTGGCTGGATCTTCTTGGAACTGGCTAATCTATTCCTTTAAGGGCACTTACTTCAAACAAGAGGCAAAAAAGGTCTGGAACAAGTACTTCTGATCAACATAGCATTGTCTGTCGAAAGATAAAGCCGATTCAATGTTCTTCGTATGGATCACACAGTGGACAGACTTGTTTCTAAATAGATAGGCGTAACCACTAAATTTTGAACAGCTGTAAAACTCTATACTCATTTTTTTTTTCTTTTTTTAACGAGGCGCAATGCACTGACTCGCAGGGGTGCCCTTTTAGCTCGGAAAAATTCCTGATCGCTGATTGGTTGAACAAGATAATTCTAACCAATCAAATAGCGGGAAACTTTTCCGAGCTATAAGGGCACCCCTGCGAGTCGGTGCAAATCTGCCTCACTAAAAAGAATTGACTATAGTAATTGCAAATGTAAATACGATTGAATATAATAAAATGGTTAAGCAAGATTTCGGCACCACTCTATGAGTTACAGGAATACCTTTCATCCCAGAGAGGGCATTTTGATTAGCTGCCACAGATCAGCGAAGGTAAATAAAAGACTTTTATCTGTGCGTAAAGCTGTGATTATACCAAAACATGAGGGTACTCAACTGACATAGTCACCTGAAGAAAAACTGTTGCTTATTTATTCGTTATCTAAAGGATTATTTTATTTCATTTTTCTATATAACTCGGAGAAAATAAGCCTTTTCTAAAGACCTTTTCAAAAGAGAATCTTTTGACAAAATTTCAAGTTTACGTTATAAATATGTATACACACACACACACACATATATATATATATATATATATATATATATATATAGTATATATCTATATATATATATACATATATATATATATATATATATATATATATATATATATATATATATATATATATATCGAAGGTCATCCTTGATACAGTCCATCCACCTTCGCTTTGGTCTCCCTCTCCTTCTCGTTCCCTGTACCTCCATTTCCATCCAAGCCGCCAACCCTCCCCATTTACCCGGGCTTGGGACCGGCACCAAGTTGAGGCTGGCGTGCCCCCCCCCCCTCCCCCCCCTGGTGACTGGGTTACTTATTGCCTGTGCTACAGTACATACTGTATATTCATTAACAGCCTCTAGAGGTTCGTCCATAACCCTTATTTGTCTCTGTATTTTTATTAAACATTATCTTAGTTCTACTCATATTCATTTCCATTTATGTTTTCTTTATTCCCATCTTATATCATCTTTTGTAATGCCTCCTATGATTAATTGAATAGAACTAAACCGTCTGCAAATATTATATCCTCATTAATGTTAATTCCTACCTTTTCCAAAAGTAAATGATTAAAAACTTCTAGGCACACTATAGGTAATGGAGTCTCCCTATCTAACTCCTTTTTTTCAGTCGGAATTTTCTCTTTATATGTAGTATTAGATTAGTAGTACTACCTGTATACAATAAATACCTTTAAGTGTTTTGACATAAGATTCATCTATTCCTTGTCTTTGAAGGGTTTTCATTACCTGTTGAAGTTTTGGCAGAATCAAAAGCTTTCTCATAGTCTATAAGTGTCCTACTAAGTGATTTGTTATACTCTATTGATTTTTTTAAGGTAGTAGGTTGGCCAGGGCACCAGCCACCCGTTGAGATACTACTGCTAGAGAGTTATGGGGTACTTTGACGGGCCAGACAGTACATAATTGGCTCCTTCTCTCTGGTTAAGGTTCACTTTCCCTTTGCCTACACATACACAGAATAGTCTGGCCTATTCTTTACAGATTCTTCTCCGTCCTCATACACCTAACAACACCGAGATTACCAAGCAATTGTTCTTCGCTCAAGGAGTTAACTCCTGTGCTGTAATTGTTCAATGGCTACTTTCCTCTTGGTAAGGGTAGTAAGGACTATTTAGCTATGGTAAGCAGTTCTTCTAGGAGAAGGACACTCCAAAATCAAACCATCGTTCCCTAGTCTTGGGTAGTGCCATAGCCTCTATACCATGGTCTTCCACTATCATGGGTTAGAGTTCTGTTGCTTGAGGGTACACTCAGGCACACTATTCTATCTAATTTATCTTCCTCTTGTTTTGTTGAAGTTTTTAAAGTTTATATAAGAAATATTTATTTTAATGTTGTTGCTGTTCTTAAAATATATCTGTTTGGCCTTGCTTCCTTTCCTCACTGGGCTATTCTCCTTATTGGGGCCCCTGGGCTTATAGCATCTTGCTTTTACAGCTAGGGTTGTAGCTTAGCAAGTATAATAATAATAATAATAATAATAATAATGATGATGATGATGATGATGATGATGATGATGATAAGGATGATGATGACAAGATCGGGATAAAGAAATTCCCTCTTTCTTGAGTAATTATAGTTATGATGTGATTATGGTGATGATGATGATGATGAAACACATTGTGTTACTTCAGATTGACGAAAACTATCATTATGCCTCGGAAATGTGGCATGCCTTAATAGACAGTTTGGCCTTCTGTGGACGACAGTGTTCTCACTTACAGGAACATATATTTTCATGAAGTTACTATTGTTATTGTGGTTGTCAGTGTTTAGTTTTAAGTTTTGGTAATGGTTTTTGGGAGTTAATTTTAATTTTTTTTTGTATTAAGTGTTATTGTATATTTAATTTTAGGAAATATACTTGCAAGGTTATTATCTATTTTTAATTTCCCTTCTTTACAAGAGTCCAGTTGCCGATGACATAAGGGGAAAGTTTGTATTATTGAGAATATTGACAGAATGATTCAAGAGTGTGGGAGTGTTTGTTTTTGTGACGTCCCGCTACAAAATAATTACAAATAGTTTCATTTTGTATTTGCACATATACAAGACGGGATCATAATAAAAAAGGAAAAAAAATCTAGTAATAAGACCATAATTACCAAACGGACCAGTGCCAAAATGACCCTGCCAACTCATTTGCTCTAAAACGGCCAAGCTAGATCACTTGCGCCTAGTTGTCCATGCCAGTTAACTCGTGGCAAAACGACCATGCGAGATCATTTGCGCTAAAACGTCCGTGCCAGACCACTCGTGTTAAAGTGGCAACGTTAAATTACTAGCGCCAAAATGGTTATATCAGATCACTTGAGGCAAAATGGCTTTGCAAGATCACTCATGACAAAACGCCATGTTTGATCACTTGTGCATAAACGGTTATGCAGGATTAATTACAATAAAGCGCCCTTGCTAGATCGCTTGTGCCAATACAGCTATGCTAGATCATTTGTTGCAATACAGCTATATAAGATCACTGTGCCGGAATGGCTATGCCAGACCACTGACGTCCAAACAGCCATGCTGTATCACTGGAGTCGAACCAGCCATGCCAGATCATTCCCGCCACAACGTCTATGCTGGATCACTCCAATGTTATCTTACCTCCCGACTAACTTTTATGAATGGAGCTAAGAATACATTTTACAGTGTCCAGTCAGAGAAAAGGGAAGTAATGAATAACATACTTTGTTTGCCATTTCATGAATGTGATTTAGATATCATGCACTCTCTCTCTCTCTCTCTCTCTCTCTCTCTCTCTCTCTCTCTCTACATGTCAATACTTCTTAATATTTCACTTTTCTCTAATCCATAATCTTCTGATCTCTGTGTGATTAAACCACATAAAAATGTTCTGGTCCCTTTCACCGAACCCAACGTTTGAGAACCCACAACCTTGCCGTTCCCGATATGGTAGTGCACCATCTTGCTGGGACATTATGGTTGGTTGAAGGTCATCTAACTGTGGTACCACATATTCAGTCAAAGGGTCAAAGTAAACATTTGCAATAATTGATGACTCGTTCAGGGAAAATGGACAAGGATTCGATAATACATGATCCCACACAACACATTCACCTTTGGACTATCTTGATATACCTCCTAGTTTCATGGCGATTTTCTGATCCCAACATTCTCACATCATGTGTGTTCGATTTCCCTGAAACATGAATTTTTTTTCTTTTGGCAAATGGTATAATGTGCTATGACTATGAATAAATCAAGTTTGTACAGATTTAATTATGAAATACATTCGTGTACACATATGAGTGTAGATAAAGTTGACCCCTCATAAATTCCCAGCCAGGTGTCGAAAAAATATTAAAATTGTCGGGGGATGCCAATAGTCACCAATATATTTACACGCACATGATTGCTTTACCAAAGCACACCTCTTTCGTCAACAGGGTATGTGAAAGCACAAATGCTGGAATAAAAGCATTTGAAACTCTCTCAAACTTTAGCCTAAGAAACATATTTCACTCATTATTATGGTTTCTTATATTCTTCAGCTTTTCATACAAACGAATGAAAAACAACATATTTATAAGTGCAAAAACAATTGATAAAGTACTACAAGGGAAATGAGCCATGAAAAACACAGGTGATATTTTTATTAGCCTAAAGTTCTTGGAGATTTGCAAGTGTCTTTTTTATATGAAATATCTTAAGTTATGCCAATAAAGAATACAACTTATAAACGATATGATGCAGTAATGTTAAGGTCAAAGAATTAATATTTTAATTTTAAAAAAAGTTCGTTGTATGGAGAGGATCCTCTCAGAAAGGCTTGGCAAGTGTGCGGGTTACGTCAAAACATGATCCTAGTCAAAATATTTTCTTAGTAACCTTTTGTGCATTTGGAAAGTTCTGATGGCATTTATTGCCTCTTAGATCTAATCATAAATACTTTCTTAAGCATGCCACGCACAATTGTGCCAAAGGGAGTCCTTCAGACCGACCGCACAGCCTCAGAAGAGACCTTCAACCCTCTGGTTGCTACAGGGTGTAGCATCAGGGCTGCTTGTCAGCAATTTTGTGTCAAAGTAATGACCCTACAGGTAAGCTTGTGCAAATTTATTGTTTTTTATAAGTGCTCTAGTCCATTTTAGTCTATTTTCATAAGTTAGCATAACGTAGATTAGTTAGGAACAGTGATCCTCACTGTTCCTTATGTAAAATTTTCTATGACGGATTTTACTTATTCTTATAGTTTTTTTTCGCAGGTAAATAAGACTTTTGTGTATGACCTGATTGCTTATTTTTTCCATAATCGTTTATGATTATTTAATTCTCTAGTTTAGGGGAATTCAGTTTGCAAAGTCTATGCGATTCCTAGTTTACCACTTGCTTTGATTTTCCTCATTTGTGTAGACATTTTGAAACTCATTAGTCCCAAAAAAACTTAATTGAAATATTCGGTATTATTACAGTTTCAACCAAATTCGGATATCTATTCTTTCTTTACTTGATATCATAAACATTTTAGATGATTAGTACGAAAAAGTTACTGGAATTTTCTGCAAATTAAGGGTTACGAAATATTTATCGATGAATATTGTTCCTAACTGTTATCCCAATGATGTACTTAGGCTGCCATGTTAGTTTCTCTCCCGACAACATTTTGTTTTTTGTTAATGCATTGTGAGTAAAAATGTCTGATCGTCCTTTGGTTTTGGTTATGATGTATAGGTACAGAAAAAATGCTAAAACCTAATTGGTTGTTTTGGTTCAAAGTAATCCAATTAACTGCGATTTTGGAATTTATACGTCCTTCTAGAATCAGTGCTTGTCAGTTGACTGTCATGAATTCTGTTGTGCAGACGTGCAGTGGTTGTTCCTCTTCCTATTTTGACGTCATTGGCCGGTTTCGTGGACTTTACCATG
>NC_090746.1:88578558-88598558 GCF_036898095.1 Palaemon carinicauda
ACCGTTTTGAAAACGGATATATTGACGTTAAGGAGTGATATTGCGGTCACCAACCTGTAATAGATATAAGAAAGTAGGGTAAGAATTACGGTCTCCTACATTTACTGAAATACGGCTGAGAACTGTATATTTTTATGGAGAATTTCAGATTAAAATTACGGGGTTTTTTAACAGTGTAGTATGAAAATGGAACACTTCCAATACTAATGCACAAGAAAACATAAGGTAAACGTTATTGATGCTATCTGAGCAAAGATCTGGCAGTAATTATAGTCTTCTGGAGGTGTTTTAAACGTTTTTATTATTGTTATTATTATTATTATTATTATTATCATTATTATTATTACCTTCAGGCATGATGCCTCTTTTCTCCTTTCTTTGTATTTTTTTTTCTGTACCAAATAATAGTGAGACTGGCGATCAAATATCATTACCAAACCCCTAGAGAGAGAGAGAGAGAGAGAGAGAGAGAGAGAGAGAGAGAGAGAGAGAGAGAGAGAGAGTATTGACTTGATATAATATTCTACATGAGGATGATATTCAATTGTGGCCTTACGTACAGACGATTAAAAAAGATTCCTCATTATTTCCTCGGGTAAAGCATCCAATATGGATTACAAGGAAACAACAACAACAACAACAATAACAATAACAATAATAATAATAATAATAATAATATTTATTCATATCAGATTTCTTAGTTCAAATGAAAATAATGAATACCATACGTTTGTGGACCCGCACTTCTTGTTACAGAATACGTATGATGCCACGTACACCCTGTTTGTTTGTGAATCTCTATTTGAGGTCATATGAATGACCTCTGGTCACCGGCTCGCCTGGGGTGGAGTGTGGTTCATCAGCATCCACTGGAGAAGAGGTTGTCTCCATGCCAAACTGCCAACGAACGGTTTTCTGCCTCCCTCCTTATCTTGCAGATTTGGTGGGGGAGTCGAAAGGCGGGACCTGAGGGAACAACGGCTCAGGAGGGCTTAGGCCTACCCGTTGTATCTGGATTGCTGTGACGATTATGGCTCTGATTGGTCATTCTCTTCTGACGTCATGAGGTCATACCCTACAATGCCGGTGAAGCCTTACGATGCCCGCAGGACATGCATCAGTCGGGCCTAACGTAACAAACGGATAAGTTGTAACAATTCTTGCCCCTTTGCCATAACCAAAACCCTCGTTTTTAGACTTCGAATTTATCTTGGAATTTTATACTGCCTTTGAAAACTGTACTAACGTAAATGTTAAGTCTTCGTCCCCTGGCCGTTCTTCTCACAAGTTGTTTTATGTAAATCGCTACCATGGAATGAAGAGCACGTATTTTATTTAAAAAGCATTGCAAGATTGAAATTTATAGACTTAATTAAAAGTGCTCAAACCTGTGTATGATTTATTGTGGAAATATATTGCTCAATACAAATTCAACTATGTCTGACCCACCTCTTGAATATTAATGATTTAATTAATTGCCATTGTCGTGACAATGAGGATGAACAAGAAAAGAAGGAAGAGGAAAGCACGAAGATTTAGGATATTTCCTATTTTCCGAAAGGTTGGGATGCAACTTCAACTGGCAGGAAACAGGTTCTCCCAACCCCCCTCCCACAGTCAAGACTACCCAGAATGCAGCCGCCGAGTAGTCAGTCTTGTTTAGCGTACAGTGAGGGTTAGGCTACGAAGGAAATCGACGGGACACTGTCCCAGTTAATGCGAATTTGAATAAGTATCGATTATTAGTCAGTGGATGACTGATTGGGGATAATCAGGTGTCCCAAGTGCCAGGATCTCTAAGTCCAACTCTGAGAGAAGGGGGAAGAAAGTTGATGAAAACCTACAGATATCGGTGAAGCCAAAAAGAGCAGACATCATTTCCAAGGATAGATTGTTGAAAACGAGTACTCACTTTGAGAGAACGCTCCATAGCTTCAACTGGAGGCCTGTATGGGTGGGCGGGTTTCGTCGTTTAGTCGTTACCTGGAACGAGGTAATGGATATTTCAAAGATGACCTGGACTCAAAACATAAAAGTCGTGTCGAAGGCCTGTAAGGCTTTGTCGAAGGTAAGCTCTTAACTGCGATTTTATTGTACTTCTAATATTGATATGCAAGTAACATTATCTTCATCTTCATTGACAAATCTGTTCATGGCTATTCAAAAGTAACCTGCTCACTAATATCTTGAAAGTAAGATGTTTAATGATATCCTAAAGTAAGCTGCTTACCGATATTTCAAAGGAAAGCTGCTTACTGATATTTTAAAGGTAATCTGCTTACTGGTATTTAAAGATAAGCTTATTACTGATATCTTATACGTAAGCTGCTTACTGTTATTTTATAGGAAAACTGATTACTGATATTTCGAAGTTAGGTTGCTTACTGATATTCTAAACATGAGCTGCATACTGATATTTTAAAGGTTATCTGTTTACTGATATTTTAAAGGTTATCTGTTTACTGATATTTTAAAGGGAAGCATCTTTCTGATATATTAAAGGAAATATGCTTATTGATATTTTAAAAGTACACTGTTTACCTCTATTTCTAAAGTAGTTAACTCACTGATATAATAAAAGTGAGCTGACTACCGACATTTTCAAAGTAAGCTTCTTACAAATATTTCAAGGATAACCCACTTACTATTCTTCTACGAGTAAGATGCTTATTCATATTTCTAAAGTAAACTGGTTACTGATATTTTGAATGTAAGCAGCTTACTGATATTTCAAAGATAAGCCGTTTACTGATGTTAAAGATAAGCTGTATAACCTATGTTTTAGAATTAAGCTGCTCACTGGAGTTCCTGATATCTTAAAGATAACCTGAACCCTAATGTGTTCAAGGTAACCTGTCTCCCGATGTTCTAAAAGCAACCGGCTTTCCAAAACCACAGGATACTTTCCCAATATAGCGTGCAATCTCAATGAATGATTACACAGTAAGTCCAACGTCTGCTTCAGATACGACTACCAGGAAATTATATATCTATGAAAAAAAAATATCTAAAAGATATTGAAAAGTGTTCACTAAATACTTAGACAACGTAATCACAGGAAAATGACGTGACAGACCTACGCAAACACATTGATGCACATGAGTATGTTTATGATACAATTGCATGTTGATACTGTTGGTCATAATATAAATGTTACTGGTTAAAAGTACAAGAACTTAAACTTTATTATGACCTCATCTTTTGGATCGTTTCCAAGACCCTGCAACAGGAAAGTTATCTGAAGTAGTAGTCGAGATCCTTTTTTTTCTTTCTTTCTTTTTTATTTTGTACATGAGAATATTTGAGGATTGATTGAAGGATACTACGATGTGAAGATATGCATGTGAGGAAATGGTTATAAAAGTATAATGAAAGAAAGATGAAGCAGTTGTTACGAAGATGAGAAAGACGTAGTAAGCATTAGACTGTTATAGTAAAAGAAAAACAAAATATATGAAAGTAAGGCCAGGTATTTCCAAATGAACGAGTTCTTGCAATAATAACAGCAAAATTTTCTCCATTGATGAATATCAGTGATACCACACATGTAAATGCGACAACAATTTATATTGTTTTCCATTTATTTACCTGTCGCAATGACAAGAGAAACAACTACACACACACACACACACACACACACACACACACACACACATATATATATATATATATGTATATATATATATATATATATATATATATATATATATATATATATATATATATATATATATATATATATATATATATATATATATATATATATATATATATATATATATATATATATATATATATATATATATATATATCTCATGATCATCAGCTGTGGCTAGTCCACTGCAGAGTAGAAGCTTCAGACATGTCCTTCCACTCCCGTCGTTCGGGGTCTTTCTATACCGGTGTAAAGGATTCAAGTTACCCCCCGTTTCAAATTACCCCCCGGTAACTTGAAACCGGTTTCAGATTACCGGGGGGGGGGGTAGTTTGAAACCGGTTTCAAGTTACCCCCTCTGTTTTCAAGTTACCCCCTCATCAGAATGATAAATAATTCATGTGACATCGCAAATATGTATCATGCATTTATTGTTGGCTTCGCAGCAGTAGGAAAAGTAGTTTAATTTTGTATTTAAGACCAAAAATTGTGTATTAGTGAATTATATGACACGTTAAAAGTCACAGACTGTAATTCAAGGTTCTGTGATAAAGGCGAGGTAAAATTTTATTTTGTTTCTGTTCGTGTGATTGTTGATATTTTCGTATTTAAGACCTAAAGTGTCATATAATTCCCTAATTCACAATATTTGAAGTTACAGACTTTCATTTAAGGTTTAGTGATCACGGCGAGGTAAAACTTTATTTTATTTCAGTGTGCGCGTGATTGTCGAGATTTTATTTATTTTTTAATTTTTAATTAATTGGCCTTATCTTTCAATTAAACACAAACTATGACGCATCTAACTTTATACAAAACAATTATTAAGTAAAAAAAGATAGATATTACCCGTAAAAATATTTGAAATCAATACCTTCATAATGAACCCTGTTTTAGCATTACATGGAAAAAAATATTTACTAAATTAAATATTAAGAAAAAAAAAATGGGAAAATGGTAATGAAATTGTTAAATTTGGAATTGACCAAACAATCAAACGTGTCACAGATGCAGCCAACTTATAAAAAACGACTTTGTTTCAGATTTGCAAGGTAAATTGGGTCAAGGGTATTAAGCATACTGATAACATTATAAAGGAAGACATGAAAATGGTCTGAATGAACTAATCTATTGAATCTTTTGTGATAGCACTAACTTCATCTGACGAAGTCACCATAACCACGTTTGCTAATATAACCTTTGTTGTAAAGAAATTAATTTTGTCGATTAATTAAATAAATTCTAAAACAATACAATCACCTACGTAAATATACCATATTAAACATAGTTAATTAAATCCTTTGTAAAGAATCCTGTCTTTTAATAATCAATCAGAATTGAGAAATGAATTCATTTGATATCAAAATTAAGATTATTTCTGTTAGTATGATAATCGTTTTATAACAATTTTGCTATTTGTTATATTTAAGAGTTTCAACTTGTCACCACGTGGTTGCAAACAAAAAGAACGAAGGAAACAATTTAGGGAGAGTATCAAATTAAAGGATTATATTCTTAGACCGTTCGAATCCGGGTGAATGACTTATTAGTTGACCCTTTTCTCCTATTCTTGGCTTGCCCATAGATTAAAGCGGCTAAGCCAGGTGTGCTTTGAAAATGACCCAAGAGAACTGGCAATGCGGCTATTGGGCTCCGAGTTTGCTCTTAAAATGGTTTGACCATACCCACAGTTGCAATATAACAATAGAACTCCTTGTGTCCATATATCTCTTTGTTTATTCATTTATTCTGTCACTGATAATGCATAGTAACTTCGTAGTATTTGGATGCTATGCACGTAAAAAATAAAAGCTCAAATATAAATTACCAACATGCATGTCGTCGTGCAGACAGAATTAACGTTGTGTAAGCTACTGTTAGCTCGATTCATTTTAAACCACAGGACATTAAAGATGGTATGAAGTCTCGATTACTAGGTATTGCTGTTTTGTCATTTGATGAAATGAGTAATAAGAAAGAATGGAGCTATGACAAAGGGGCAGAAGTGTTATATAAACCGCATGGAAATGTACAGGTGACCATGTGGCGAGGTTTTTTTTCTTTATGATACATTTCAGGTAAAATTCTTAAACATTATATGACACCGTTTTTCAATAATTTTCCATTTCGAGATCAACAACAGAGAAAAAAATCCATACACGAATCCATCACTTACTATTCTGGAAGATGGTTTAAATAGGATTTGATTTAGCCCATGATAACACACAGCTGCCTGCCTTTAGGCTAAAATCAGTAACAACAGTTGTGAGATTAACACAAGTTGTGTTCAATGTCATCCATAGAGGGCTATGAAGTGTAACGACTTTTCCGTAGTCCAGGTGTTTTCGTATACAAACAACCAATGTAAGTACAGTAGAAGCAAACAGCATGTACTGTACCATGTTTTATTAAAACTGTTATAATTGCTTACAATCTTGCTTTATTAAAAGTGTCAATTATTTACAGATATCATGAATGATATAGTATTTACAACATACATACAAATACATATACATGTATCATATATATATATATATATATATATATATATATATATACTGTATATATATATATATATATATATATATATATATATATATATATATATATATATATATATATATATATATATATATATATATATATATATATATATATATATATATATATATATATAATATATATATATATATATATATATATATATATATATATTTATATATATATGTATATATATATATATATATATATATATATATATATATATATATATATACAGTATATATATATATATATATATATATATATATATATGTATATGTATGTATACATATATACTTATGATCAATATGTTGATTATACCTTATATAATATTTGCTTGCAATATAATTATGAAATATTTCAAATAATGGAAAAAATAACCGTCAAAATCAAATTTCACCTCGTCTTCCTGTCTCGGTCAAATATGCGCCCATGACTAATAATGGAATATCCGACATTTATTAGCTAAGATATAAACATAAGACGGATAAAGGCTGGATATTAATAAACGATACCAATAGGTGAAACAGTACATGTATATATATATTACCTAATGATTGTGTTGACCCTGATCAAAAGCAATTTATTAATATTCATAAATGATGAGATCCTGCGCAAAAACGAGGGGGGTAATTTGAAACCAGGGGGGTAGCATAAAACCGGTTTCAAATTACCCCCCGGGGTAGCTTGAAACCGGTATCAAGTTACCCCCCGGTAGTTTGAATCCGGTTTCAAATTACCGGGGGGTAAGATTTGGAGGGGGTAATTTCAAACCGGTACACCGGTCTATACCAGTAAATTTTCATAGCTTGTTAATCCATCGTCCTCCCCTTCTTTCCCTGCTTTTTTGCAATTTCTAAGGAACCACTTGGTTATTCTTAATGCCTAGCCACTATAGGCCATTTTTATTATGTGTCCTGCCCGTATTCATTTCTTTTTCCTACATGTTGTTAGAACATCTACTTTAGTGTTTTCTCGCATCTATGTTGCTCTTTATCTGTTTCTTAGTGTTACTCCATCATTATTCTTTCCATATCTCTCTGAGTTGTAACTAACTTATGTTCTAAGGCTTCAGTAAGGCTAAATGCACCGCCAGCAATTCGCGGTTGAAGGTAGAGTGGCTGGATTCTGCCTTGGACAGTTTTCTACTAAAGACGGCCAATGACCGTTGATCGTCTGCTCGAGTACTGCACCAATAGCAACGTCACTGGTAATGGTGGACAGAAGGAGAGGTGCATGTGGCCCGTGAAAATTGAAAGCAGCAGCTATTGATAAGGTATACTTTGTGCTGCAGAATACCACGTCTTGAAGGGGACCCCATTCCAGTTCTTTTGACTTTCCCATGAGGGAGACGTAAAGGGGTAGCAAGAGTGGTGGCCATGCCGGGCAGTGACAATAGATTATCAAGATCTGGTCCAGACGCCTGAATCGGGCAAATACCATAGGCTCAGTCATCTTGATATGGTGATAAATACCGTGCTTGACGGGAACCATGGGCGTTTGGTGGAGTTCTGGTTGGAAGACTTCTGGGTACGTCGTGAGGAAATGGGCATAGGCATCGGTGGGTGGACTGATGTGGAGTGCGAGGTCTGAGGTATAGATAAGTATGAGTCTGGGTTGACTATGTCAACCAGGAGGAGGAAATGGTAAAGGAAATCCCTACCGATTATTGGCAATGTACTGTCGGCTACGAGAAACTTCCAATGGTATTTTGCGCTTCCAAACGCTATTGTGAGTGTCTTGTATCTGTTGGTGGAGATCTCAGATCCGTTGGCAGCTACCAGGCAGAAAACACGGCAAGCACCAGTGTCTACCAAAAATCCACACATCAGTACCTGCATCATGTAAAAATAAAAGATTAGTGATAGGGGAGTCTACCGCCACAAGCGATGACCTACTTATAAGGTTTTTGGCCATTGACAACCATCTGTACATTTCTTCGCAGCAGCCCCGATTCTGGAGAGGTAGTAGCATTACTGCAGTTGATGAGAGTCAGTAAGTGGCTGTAGAAATTGTTAGTTGGGGCATGAGCGAGGGGCGGAATATGTAGGTGGTGGTTGGCTTTGTTGCCACTCCGGTATGCCAATAGGGGCGTGTCTTTGTCTTACCACGTTCAAGTCAGTTTTTAGTGTTGAGTACTTGTCCTCTTCCTCAGGAGTGGAAGTATTGATGGAGGTCTTGAAGGTGGTGAAGTGGCTGTCCGTAAGGGTGTCGACTTTGGTAATCAAGTCCATCATGGGCATAGTATCTATATTGAGGATGGCAATGTATACAGGTTTTGGGTAGACATCGTACCCAAAGGGCACTTGCCGAGGAGAACTGCTCTGTGGCAGGTTGCAAGTAAGCGATACTGGTAATTTTCCTTAGGGTGATCAAAGTCTTTTGGTCCCCCGAATAGTTGTTAAATAAGCTGAAAAAGCTTAGCTATATGGGTGGTTGGCGATGGTGAGTACTACACCAGGAGATATGTTTTGATGGTGCCATACTATATTGGGGCATCCCCTTGGTTTCAAAGCAAATCGGAGATTTACAGGAAATTGTCCTCAGGGACCACCACGAGGACATAGTCTGCTTTGCTGCCTAAGCGTGTCATGCCCTTGATTTGAAACTGAACTTTGGCGTGCTGAAACCAGGCAAATGCTTCTCTGGTGGCTAAGTGGGGCAATTTCCTTGATGCGGCATGGATAGAAGAGTCAGGATCGGTGGGCTGTATTGTCAGAGAGTAAGGTGCAAGGGTGAGTGGGTAGGCACTGGGCAGCTGGTCACTCTGTAGATCACCAATATTGTAGGCTGTGGTTAGGTCTTCACAAAAAGGCGGGCTGAACATGACTAGTTTATTGCTGCGAAATAACAAGTTGATAGTTGGTTGGCCAGGGCACCAGCCACCCGTTGAGATACTACCACTAGAGAGTTATGGGGTCCTTTGGCTGTCCAGACAGTCCTACATTGGATCCTTCACTCTGGTTACGGTTCATTTTCCCCTTGCCTACATACACACTGAATAATATGGCGTATTCTTTACACTTTCCTCTTGGTAAGGGTAGAAGAGATTCTATAGCTATGGCAAGCAGTTCTTCTAGGAGAAGGACACTCTAAAATCCAACCATTGCTCTCTAGTCTTCGGTAGAACCTTAGCCTCTGTACCATGGTCTTCCACTGTCTTGGGTTAGAGTTCTCTTGCTTGAGGGTATACTCGGGCACCCTTTTCTATGTTATTTTTCTTCCTCTTGTTTTGTTAAAGTTTCTATAGTTTGTATAGGAGATTTTTATTTCAATGTTCTTAAAATATTTTATTTTTCCTTTTCTTACTGAGCTATTTTCCCTGTTGGAGCCCCAGGGCTTATAGCGTCCTGGTTTTCCAGCTAGGGTTATAGCTTAGCAAATAATAATAATATACACAAATGCTTAAGGATAACAATGACATAAAAACTTTAATATCATGAAACGTGCAATGCCAAGCTTAAACAGGTTATTCTATCTTTAGAGAGAGAGAGAGAGAGAGAGAGAGAGAGAGAGAGAGAGAGAGAGATCGCTTTACAATGTTTGAGTGTGTATGACATATACGTGCATTACAGTTCTCACTTAAGATACAGGAATGGTCTTTACTATAAAAATGCCTGTTAAAAAGAGATACTTCAAAATGGGGTATAAGTTTGAATAAGACGATCGCAAACTACTGCATCTTAAAAATGTGAACATCTCAATAAGGATCCTTAAGTAGTCAGTTGTGCATTTAACCTATATGAAAGAGGTTGATGGTCTATGGACAATGCCAGTAAGTACATAAAAATTGTTCAAAATGTTACACAATAATATTTTGCAATATCTTTACAGATGACAGAGGATTCTGCAGATAGAAAATATCTCATTTTCATAGTTCTTCTCATACTGCCTGTATTGACTACTGCAGGTGAGTGGCAGGCTTTCTTTTTTATATTTTATATATACATTCACACACGCACGTGCACGCACACACACACACCCACATATATATATATATATATATATATATATATATATATATAAATTATATATATATATATATATATATATATATATATATATATATATATACATATATATATATATACATATATATATATATATATATATATATATATAAACACACACACACACATATATATATATATATATATATATATATATATATATATATATATATATATATATATATATAAAATCATGATCAGCCGTGTCTATTCCACTGCAGGACAAGGGCCTCAGACATGTCTCTTCACTTGCATATATATGTAAAAGATAATAGATCGACATTAAGAATAACCGAATCGCTCCTTAGAGATTCCAAAAGAAGCACAGGAAGGAAGAAAAGATGGTGGATTGACAAACTAATTAAGTTTTCGGGTGTGGACTGATATAGAAAGACCATAAACAGGCGCTAGTAAAAGAAAATGTCTGAGGCCTTTTTTTTGCGGGGAAAAAATAATGGCTGATGATACATATATATATATATATATATATATATATATATATATATATATATATATATGTATATATAATATATATATACATACATATATATATATACTGTATATATATATTATATATATATTATATACATATATATATATATATATATATATATATATATATATATATATGTGTGTGTGTGTGTTTGTGTGTGTGTGTGGTAATAAAAAGCTCTTAGCTGTCATTTAATATGTAGTGAAGGTATAAATGACCCTCTTAAATTACTGCTAACTTTTTAGTAACAGTCAGAATACATTTCAAGAACATTGAAAACATATCGAAGACGTTTCGTGAAAGATTTATTTATTATATATCTCTATCCTACAGGTCATGGAAATGAGATATCCAACCCTCCAGAGAACGAACTATCCAAACAAAGCACAAATTTGGAAAAAAGTTGTTCAGACACAGATTTGGAAGGTAAGAATGCAAAATAATACATTGAAAACCATTCTTTGGTAAGAATGGACTTCTTCGTTCAGAGAAAGATGAAAATATGGTATGATTAAATTGTTTATTTATTCCCTTATTTCCTTTCGTCACTGGGCTATTTTTTACTGTTGGAGCATTTAGGCTTGTAGCATCTTGCTTTCCGAACTAGGGTTGTAGTTTAGATAATAATAATAATAATAATAATAATAATAATAGTAATAATAATAGCGATCACAAATTTGTAAGGGGATGTACTGTGACCGCTGCTAACAAGGGAGACAAAGTGATTGGCTATGACGTCATCATGGGGTGGAGCTTATTTCGCTTGGAATCTTTGCGGCGACTATACACGTTTAATGTTTTCCTCAGATGTTCTTGGTCGTCCACTCTTTCCTGCATTTAACACTTTCCCTGTATCCACAAACTTCTTTTTCCATGCATAATTGATGGACGGGATGATGAATTTCTTCCATACTTCGTTATGTAGTATTGTTCAGTCTCTTTATCAGAATTTGTTTCAGTAGACCATGGCACACATTGTGCCTTTTCATGAGAAATTACTATCTTTAAGTATTCATTCAACAGCATCTCTTTCAATAAGAGGGTACTTGACATACACAAATGCAATGTGAAAATTATCGATAACTCCTGAGTATGTAGACCAAATTTGATTTAGATATTTCATCAGCGTTTTAGTAATATGTTTACAAATTGTACAGATACTTGATGAACACTATGTTTGTTTGTTTGTGTGTGGAGAAGGGTTATGACAGCGGCGTGCACAATTGTGGTGGTACATTCTGACACGTGTAATTAAGTATATATTTGAACATGTTATAAGTGACAATAATGTTAGTAGCTTCTCTGGGTAGAAATAATGTGTACGTAATAGACTCATAAAAACCTATTTAATGTATAAATGCAATTAAACTTCATATGTCCTCAACAGAAGTAACATGAATATCACTTCTTTTTGATAAACTTTAAAAATCTACATTACTAAAATGCTATCTTCTTTTCTTACAGTTGACGGCACCTTCATTGAAAGCAACTTGTCTATCTTCTTTAGAATGGATAGAAAAAGAGCCATTCAATGTGTCAGGGGAAAACTAAGGTCTGAAGTAAAGAATCAGACTGATAAATCCTGCGAAGATCTCATCGATAACGAAAGTTTTAATTTGGATTATCTGCAGACGGACACGAACACAGTTCTTTGGTATCCCGTCATACACGTCAAAAATGAAAGCAGGTGGGAAACGGTGAGGGAATTATTTAACAACTGCAACAAAACTTCGACCAAGGCTAAAGCCACGTACATGTCATCCCTACCCTGGCAATGTGAGTTTCAAAACGACACCAGAAATTATAGCAAAACATTGGTGTACCTGCAAATCTACAATCAAACACTGTTAGACAAATGTAAAGACGTACTATGTATGGATGTCTATACACATCTATCTAACGTGACCTTTATAAATTTGACTGACAGTTCACCTGACCATTGTAAAAAAGAAGTAGAAAATTCAGTTTCATGCTCTGAAGACAAAACGCTGTGTTCCCATTCATTCAAAATACCGCAAATCGAAAAAGGAATCGTTTTTATCACTAACGATACAAACAAATTCACTGCAACACAAAAAAAAGTCACTATTCTTAGCAATTTTATGACGCCTAAAGATAAGCCATGGTGTAAGCATCCTCTTAACTATACAACACAGGCTAGAATCATACAAAATATCTACCAAACTTTCTATTACTGTCATGGAGATCGAGCTGAAACAAATACCTCACACTCATGGGTTTTTGCACATATTTCTGAGAAAGAATCTATTGTAGCCCTTAACGGAAACATCAATCATTCAATTATACGTTCAAATTATATGTTGCAGGCCTTAATTGCCTCTAATGTAATTATCAATACAACGCTATACAGGAGTTTTGAAGCATCAAACATTACTTTAGAATATCATACCGAGCTGTTTAATATTCCTGTCTTTAAGAGTAACCAGTCAGCTTATGAACTCATGCAGAAAATCGAAGTTAAAAATTGCACAGTTAAAACCAATAAACATTTCACTAAATTAACAGACAATAGATCAATTTGGAGTCCATTGAATTGGATAATTTTCCACGATTGCACAGATCATGCGGGAGATAAAAACCTATATCTCTTCTGGCGTAATGAAACAGATAGTTTAGAAAGCCTCTGCAATAATAATACAGTCGTTCTCTTGACCTCCATCAGAAGGGCAAATGTAACCTTCAACGACATCGCGAGAGGACGAACCTGTAATGATGGGTCACTACACACTAACAACAGTGAGCACTGCCGAAGTCTAATTAAGGATGGTTCAGACTATGAAACACGTTTCTTTCAGTTCCTTGTATATCCAGCGACTCTGAATAGGACATGGCTGATAAAGGAACTCTCGTCGAAATTTAAGGAAAATAATGCAAATAAGATTTTCATGTTGACATTTGGATTTAATAAACATCCAGACCTCAGGGGAGGAAACCTCACCCTAAACAAAAATTCTGAATTAAATATAACGGAAAATATAACTGATGTAAAAAAGCTTGAATCCATACAGAAAATTCTTCAGATATTAGTAATTGCCAACTTAACCAATAATACGGATTGCATCGAGAGTATCCAAAATGATACATTTTCTATTGAAATCACGGATGATTATGTATTAATTAGTCCAGGCGCAGATGATATTTCCAGCGCACCTTGTTTGAAAATCCTCCCATTGAGCTTTTTAAAAGATTTAAAAACAGTATTCTTTAACAAATTTTGGTCAACTTGTAATTACAATCAGATAACGGCATCGAATGATACTAACGCTACGCCAGAATGGGAGTACCTCCCTGAAAATTGTAGGATTATAGAAACCATTTTGTTTGCTGTTGTCTGCATGATCACCACCATAACAATAACAGGGAATATATTAGTCATAACGATAATCATCGTTTCGAAACTATTTAAAAAACATGCCTTTATGTTATACATGTCGTTAGCATTGGCGGATCTACTGATAGGCATAACATCATCTCTGCAAGCAGTGATTGATACCCATTCCCTCATGAAAGGTGAACTTACACTGTATAACCTAACTGACAAGGAGCCCTTAGAGAACTTTAAAAATATAACAGGTATTCAGCTGGGAGGCTTCAATGACCTGAAATTTCGAAGAGAGGGATGGGCAGCATTTACTGGTATAACAATGAACATATCTATCATGTCATCGTTAATGACACTGGCTTTGCTGGGCATTGACCGCCTTCTCATGTTGAAAATGCTTTCTTTCAAAGATAGACACATACGGATTGCAATCATCACCACTTGGCTCTGGAACATCACCTGCTCCCTTTTAATTGGCATAAAAGATAAAGGTTCCTTAGAGGGTTACTTCGATCCAGTCACCAAATTGACCTTAAATATTGGGACGAAGGGTGTTTCTGTCTCATCAATAGTATTCAAAACACAGCTATTCATAGGCGGCATAGCAGGAATAATAGTTATAACAGCTTCTATTGCATTGTTGATCGTATATAATTTTGAAGAACCGAAAAATATCCAGCAAGCCATAAGAATTCACGACCAGAGACACGGTGAAAAGATACAAGTAGTGACTCGCACCTTCCTGATGATGGTCTTACTTTTCCTAGTCTCCTGTTCACCAATAGCTTATACGATCATTATTAAAACCTTTGCAAATGAAGATGGAGACTTTTCCATCCATCCATTATATCACTTTATAATATGGTGGCTGTGTGTGGCTGGATCTTCTTGGAACTGGCTAATCTATTCCTTTCGGGGCACTTACTTCAAACAAGAGGCAAGAAGGGTCTGGAACAAGTACATCTGATCAACATAGCATTGTCTGTCGAAAGATAAAGCCGATTCAATGTTCTTCGTATGGATCACACACTGGACAGACCTCTTTCTAAATAGATAGGCGTAACCACTAAATTTTGAACAGCTGTAAAACTCTATACTCATTTTTCTTTTTTAACGAGGCGCAATGCACTGACTCGCAGGGGTGCCCTTTTAGCTCGGAAAAATTTCCTGATCGCTGATTGGTTGAACAAGATAAATCTAACCAATCAAATAGCGGGAAACTTTGACGAGCTATAAGGGCACCCCTGCGAGTCGGTGCAAATCTGCCTCACTTAAAAGAATTGACTATAGTAATTGCAAATGTAAATACGATTGAATATAATAAAATGGTTAAGCAAGATTTCGGCACCACTCTATGAGTTACAGGAATACCTTTCATCCCAGAGAGGGCATTTTGATTAGCTGCCACAGATCAGCGAAGGTAAATAAAAGACTTTTATCTGTGCGTAAAGCTGTGATTATACCAAAACATGAGGATACTCAACTGACATAGTCACCTGAAGAAAAACTGTTGCTTATTTCATTCGTTATCTAAAGGATTATTTTATTTCATTTTTCTATGTAACTCGGAGAAAATAAGCCTTTTCTAAAGACCTTTTTAAAAGAGAATCTTTTGACAAAATTTCAAGTTTACGTTATAAATATGTGTACACACATACACACACACACACACACACACATATATATATATATATATATATATATATATATATATATGTATATATATATATACATATATATATATAGTATATATCTATATTTACATATACATATATATGTATATATATATATACATATAAATATATATATATTTATATATATATATATATATATATATATATATATATATATATATATATATATATATATATATATATATATATATATATATATATTATATATATATATATATATATCTCGAAGGTCATCCTTGATACAGTCCATCCACCTTCGCTTTGGTCTCCCTCTCCTTCTCGTTCCCTGTACCTCCATTTCCATCCAAGCCGCCAACCCTCCCCATTTACCCGGGCTTGGGACTGGCACCAAGTTGAGGCTGGCAGCCCCCCCCCCCTTACCCCCCCCCCCCCCCCTGTTGACTGG
Organism: Palaemon carinicauda; assembly: GCF_036898095.1. NCBI lineage: Eukaryota > Metazoa > Arthropoda > Malacostraca > Decapoda > Palaemonidae > Palaemon > Palaemon carinicauda. Next base: position 88,594,701 of record NC_090746.1, read on the forward strand.
GTTACTTATTGCTTGTGCTAAGTACGTATATTCATTAACAGCCTCTAGAGGTTCGTCCATAACCCTTATTTGTCTCTGTATTTTTATTAAACATTATCTTAGTTCTACTCATATTCATTTCCATTTATGTTTTCTTTATTCCCATCTTATATCATCTTTTGTAATGCCTCCTATGATTAATTGAATAGAACTAAACCGTCTGCAAATATTATATCCTCATTAATGTTAACTTTACCTTTTCCAAAAGTAAATGATTAAAAACTTCTTCTAGGCACACTATAGGTAATGGAGTCTCCCTATCTAACTCCTTTTTTTTCAGTCGGAATTTTCTCTTTATTTGTAGTATTAGATTAGTAGTACTACCTGTATACAATAAATACCTTTAAGTGTTTTGACATAAGATTCATCTATTCCTTGTCTTTGAAGGGTTTTCATTACCGTTGAAGTTTTGGCAGAATCAAGAGCTTTCTCATAGTCTATAAGTGTCCTACTAAGTGATTTGTTATACTCTATTGATTTTTTTAGGGTAGTAGGTTGGCCAGGGCACCAGCCACCCATTGAGATACTACTGCTAGAGAGTTATGGGGTACTTTGACGGGCCAGACAGTACATAATTGGCTCCTTCTCTCTGGTTAAGGTTCACTTTCCCTTTGCCTACACATACACAGAATAGTCTGGCCTATTCTTTACAGATTCTTCTCCGTCCTCTTACACCTAACAACACCGAGATTACCAAGCAATTGTTCTTCGCTCAAGGAGTTAACTCCTGTGCTGTAATTGTTCAATGGCTACTTTCCTCTTGGTAAGGGTAGTAAGGACTATTTAGCTATGGTAAGCAGTTCTTCTAGGAGAAGGACACTCCAAAATCAAACCATCGTTCCCTAGTCTTGGGTAGTGCCATAGCCTCTGTACCATGGTCTTCCACTATCATGGGTTAGAGTTCTCTTGCTTGAGGGTACACTCAGGCACACTATTCTATCTAATTTATCTTCCTTTTGTTTTGTTAAAGTTTTTAAAGTTTATATAAGAAATATTTATTTTAATGTTGTTGCTGTTCTTAAAATATATCTGTTTGGCCTTGTTTCCTTTCCTCACTGGGCTATTCTCCTTATTGGGGCCCCTGGGCTTATAGCTTCTTGCTTTTACAGCTAGGGTTGTAGCTTAGCAAGTTATAATAATAATAATAATAATAATAATAATAATAATAATAATAATGATGATGATGATGATGATGATGATGATGACAAGATCGGGATAAAGAAATTCCCTCTTTCTTGAGTAATTATAGTTATGATGTGATTATGGTGATGATGATGATGAAACACATTGTGTTACTCCAGATTGACGAAAACTATCATTATGCCTCGGAAATGTGGCATGCCTTAATAGACAGCTTGGCCTTCTGTGGACGACAGTGTTCTCACTTACAGGAACATAATGTGGCATGCCTTAATAGACAGTTTGGCCTTCTGTGGACGACAGTGTTCTCACTTACAGGAACATATATTTTCATAAAGTTACTATTGTTATTGTGGTTGTCAGTGTTTAGTTTTAAGTTTTGGTAATGGTTTTTGGGAGTTAATTTTAATGTTTTTTTTGTATTAAGTGTTATTGTATATTTAATTTTAGGAAATATACTTGCAAGGTTATTATCTATTTTTAATTTCCCTTCTTTACAAGAGTCCAGTTGCCGATGACATAAGGGGAAAGTTTGTATTATTGAGAATATTGACAGAATGATTCAAGAGTGTGGGAGTGTTTGTTTTTGTGACGTCCCGCTACAAAATAATTACAAATAGTTTCATTTTGTATTTGCACATATACAAGACGGGATCATAATAAAAAAGGAAAAAAAAATCTAGTAAAAAGACCATAATTACCAAACGGACCAGTGCCAAAATGACCCTGCCAATTCATTTGCTCTAAAACGGCCAAGCTAGATCACTTGCGCCTAGTTGTCCATGCCAGTTAACTCGTGGCAAAACGACCATGCGAGATCATTTGCGCTAAAATGTCTGTGCCAGACCACTCGTGTTAAAGTGGCCTCGTGAAATTACTAGCGCCAAAATGGTTACATCAGATCACTTGAGGCAAATTGGCTTTGCGAGAGCACTCATGACAAAACGCCATGTTTGATCACTTGTGCATAAACGGTTATGCAGGATTAATTACAATAAAGCGCCCTTGCTAGATCGCTTGTGCCAATACAGATATGCTAGATCATTTGTTGCAATACAGCTATATAAGATCACTGTGCCGGAATGGCTATGCCAGACCACTGACGTCCAAACAGCCATGCTGTATCACTGGAGTCGAACCAGCCATGCCAGATCATTCCCGCCACAACGTCTATGCTGGATCACTCCAATGTTATCTTACCTCCCGAGTAATTTTTATGAATGGAGCTAAGAATACATTTTACAGTGTCCAGTCAGAGAAAAGGGAAGTAATGAATAACATACTTTGTTTGCCATTTCATGAATGTGATTTAGATATCATGCACTCTCTCTCTCTCTCTCTCTCTCTCTCTCTCTCTCTCTCTCTCTCTCTCTCTCTCTCTCTCTACATGTCAATACTTCTTAATATTTCACTTTTCTCTAATCCATAATCTTCTGATCTCTGTGTGATTAAACCACATAAAAATGTTCTGGTCCCTTTCACCGAACCCAACGTTTGAGAACCCACAACCTTGCCGTTCCCGATATGGTAGTGCACCATCTTGCTGGGACATTATGGTTGGTTGAAGGTCATCTAACTGTGGTACCACATATACAGTCAAAGGGTCAAAGTAAACATTTGCAATAATTGATGACTCGTTCAGGGAAAATGGACAAGGATTCGATAATACATGATCCCGCACAACACATTCACCTTTGGACTATCTTGATATACCTTCCTAGTTTCATGGCGATTTTCTGATCCCAACATTCTCACATCACGTGTGTTCGATTTCCCTGAAACATGAATTTTTTTTCTTTTGGCAAATGGTATAATGTGCTATGACTATGAATAAATCAAGTTTGTACATATTTAATTATGAAATACATTCGTGTACACATATGAGTGTAGATAAAGTTGACCCCTCATAAATTCCCAGCCAGGTGTCGAAAAAATATTAAAATTGTCGGGGGATCCCAATAGTCACCAATATATTTACAGGAACATGATTGCTTTACCAAAGCACACCTCTTTCGTCAACAAGGTATGTGAAAGCACAAATGCTGGAATAAAAGCATTTGAAACTCACTCAAACTTTAGCCTAAGAAACATATTTCACTCATTATCATTATGGTTTCTTATATTCTTCAGATTTTCATACAAACGAATGAAAAACAATATATTTATAAGAGCAAAAACAATTGATAAAGTACTACAAGGGAACTAGAGTCATGAAAAACACAGGTGATATTTTTATTAGCCTAAAGTTCTTGGAGATTTGCAAGTGTCTTTTTTATATAAAATATCTTAAGTTATGCCAATAAAGAATACAACTTATAAACGATATGATCCAGTAATGTTAAGGTCAAAGAATTAATATTTTAATTTTAAAAAAAGTTCGTTGTATGGAGAGGATCCTCTCAGAAAGGCTTGGCAAGTGTGCGGGTTACGTCAAAACATGATCCTGGTCAAAATATTTTCTTAGTAACCTTTTGTGCATTTGGAAAGTTCTGATGGCATTTATTGCCTCTTAGATCTAATCATAAATACTTCCTTAAGCATGCCACGCACAATTGTGCCAAAGGGAGTCCTTCAGACCGACCGCACAGCCTCAGAAGAGACCTTCAACCCTCTGGTTGCTACAGTGTGTAGCATCAGGGCTGCTTGTCAGCAATTTTGTGTCAAAGAAATGACCCTACA